>NC_058413.1:18612176-18887146 GCF_002201575.2 Neomonachus schauinslandi | reverse complement strand
AGAAAGAAAGAAAGAAAGAAAGAAAGAAAGAAAGAAAGAAAGAAAAAGAAAAGGAAAAATTAAGTTCTCAGCTCTTTGACACTTAGGATAAAATGTCTACAATCAAAAAATGAGAAGTGAATGACCCTGTATTGTTTAGGTAAAGCGCTATTAAAATTAAAGCTCTTAGAAATAAGCTTTGGATAAGGTTCAGGCTGAGGAAAGACTATGAGTTCCAAAGAGTATACTGAAGAGCATTTGAGGCCTGGAGAGAGCAGGGAGATGGAGCAGGAATAAATTCTTCTCTAAGGTTTTCACATTCTTAGCGAACTGGAGTTTTCTTTTTCATCAATTCAAGAAACAGAATTTTGGGTTGACTGAAATAGACTAATCTGTGTATATAACAATACACTACACTAGACCTACTTCCTGGCCTCTCTACCTCATTACTGGTGGAAGAAACAGATCTGTATACAAACGAATACAATACATAATAACAAGCACCATGAGGGGTAAGGCAAACAATAGTTTTGGTTGCAGAGCCTCTTTATTACAGGACCAAAACTCAGTCGTATAGCATTAAATGAGTTGATTCTTGCAAATCACTTGGCACAGTGCCTGACCCATAGAGTATTCAATAAATGCTAGCTAGTGAAATTCGTGGTTAATAATTGTAGCAGATATGATGAACATTCATTGAGACCTCATGACAGTGCTAGGTAGAATAGTAAGTACTTTACATATACTAATTTAATCTTCATAAAAATTCGTTGACATAGCTATTTTACAGAGAAGTTAAACAACGTGTCCAAGGTTACAAAATCAGGAAGGATGGAGTAGAATTCAAATCCTGGCACTCAAAGTTCCAGAGCCAGGGCTCCAAAATATCACACTATACTACTAATAGCAGCAAGGCCAAAATAGCCAGTCAAGGAAAATCAGAGGATTTTTATATCAAATAGACATTCTTATGAGAGATGAAAATTACTGTAAAGCTTTATCAACATATACATTCACATACAATTACATAAACCTTTCCTACACTGCATAGACTCATTTCAGCAGTATTATTCAATGGGCGGTTTGAAGTCAGTCTCACAACTGACTTGAATGCTTTAATTCCGTGCTCCACCCCAGATCTCTGAAATCTTCAAACTGGTCCCTAGGAGTCTGCATGTAGCAAGCTCTACATATCATTTCTATGCATAATAAAATTTGAGAACCACTGGTATAGTGTTATTCTAATGGAGAAGGCCAAAAAAGGCATATAAGAAACGTGTGTTAGTCCAGATCCTCCAAGAAGCAGCCAGTAAGAAAGGATTAAGCATACAAAAGTTTTTACTCAGGGAAAAGCCCATGAGGCAAAATGGGAAGGAAGCCAAATGACAATGCTGAACTTAACCTGAGCTCTATGCTTCTGGAAAACAGTGAGAGTCAAGAAACCCACCCCAATTTTATGTTCCAAGAAATGGCTTACTACAAAGAACCACCCTTCTCCCTTGACTTAGAACTGGTGAATGAAACCCTTGTTACTTATGACAAAGAGACACAGACTACGTATTCTCATTTTTGTGTCATAAACTAATGGCTGAACTGTTTGTCACCACTGTCCAACTGCATAAAATGCCCATTAACTGAACTTCACCAAACTTGAGTCAGGCTTCACTACCTACTCCTGGGCCCCTGAACTTTGGCCCACCCTTGAGAACTAGAACAGAAAACAATCCCTTCTTAACAGCCCCTCCAAGAATCAGCTAACCTCAGAGGATAATGTTCTCTGATCAATTGTCTGATCACACCACTCACTCATCCCACTTACCCACACCTCATTTTTTCTAGTCTTGTTTACTCCTCCCCATAAAAGAGAAGCTCTGCCTAATCTTGCAACTCTCATGGTCAGAGAGTTCTCCTTAATTCATTAGTCTTCTCCCCTCACTGCAATAGTCCTTTTCAATAAAATCTCTCCTTACCTAAATCTGGATCTATTTCTTATTTGACATAAGTAAGATGTGAAAACCATCCCACCAGGATGGAAGTCTGTTCCAAAGTGAAGAAGAGAGGGAAGGAGGGAGGCAAGGAAGGATAGATGGAAGTATCCTAGACTTCTCTCCAGTCCAAAAAAAGTCTGCCACCAGGCCATGTCTCCCAGGGACAACTATGCTTTAGGAACCATGCTGTGTTCCATCACTGGTTAGGAGTAGCCCAGGGGAAGCATGTTCAAACACATTAATTGATTTCAGCATGCACAGCTGGGAACCTTATGAGTCAATTATGATCCCTGAAGTTGAAGTCTACAAAGCACATGCTTACAACTACTGCAGCAGATTTCAAACTATAACTCCCTAGCTTCTTAGGACTCCTCCACCTACCACATTCAGTACAACAGCAGCAACGAGCCACTATTAGAGATGGGTGTGTTCTCAAATGCACAGGGTTGGCAAAAAGTAGAAGGTTCCTAGGTGTGGACACTTGCTTACATCAGTCTGTGAATACACAATAACTAGAATGCAGAATGAGTAATAAATTGTGAGTTTCTAATGGGAGAATATCAAACAGCTGCTTGTAGTAATTTTAACTTTTGAGGCTGGGAATACCAGTGGGGAAAGAGACGTTTGTTTGAACTTCTGCTGTCTCTATTCAATGTGCTCACACTGAGAAAAGCATAAATGAGCAAACAAGGTAATACAGATAGGCAGTGACATTGTTGGAATCCTGTTTTTGTAAAGCTGGAGAGCTCATTTTGCCTCACTGAGTTTCTTCATATGAACAACAGTACATATTTATCACTATACCTCACAGGGATGTTGGAAAACAACATGACATGGCTATGAAATATTTCAATATTCGTAGGAAAAAGACACAGCCTCGATGCAGATTTGAAGTCAGTCTGACTTTTTGCAGAGATAAAGGAGAGACACTGTTTTGTATTGTGTTGAGGCATTGTTTTGCAGTTCATAGAAATTGTGAGCCCTTTTTGAGTTACTCTGTGAAGTTGGAGTTTTATTTTATTATTTTATTTATTTATTTATTTTTAAAGATTTTATTTATTTATTTGACAGAGAGAGATAGCGAGAGCAGGAACACAAGCAGGGGGAATGGGAGAGGGAGAAGCAGGCTTCCTGCCGAGCAGGGAGCCCGATGCGGGGCTCGATCCCGGGACCCTGGGATCATGACCTGAGCCGAAGGCAGACGCTTAACGACTGAGCCACCCAGGCGCCCTGAAGTTGGGAGTTTTAAATGTACTATCTAGAGATGGCAAAAATATGGGAAGAAAAGGAGGAAGGGAATGGGTGCGGAAAGATGGGAGATAATTACATTTGTTAATTTCTTACTCTGGTGTCTGGAACTGTGCAGAATACACTTAACCACACATGCTGGCTGTTCAATTAAAGAATAAGGACCATCTTGAAAAGTCATACTGCTTTTTGGACATTGACTCCCTTGCTTTCAGTATGATGACTTTTTTCTTCTTAAAACATGTTAAATAAATACAGTGTGGAAGGTATTATTTCAACATTATGGCTTCAGGCAATGACATATTCACCAATTTACTTGACACCAAAGTTTCCAGTTAGAAAATACCATGAAGAATAAATTTGAATGAGTTACATTTGAATGAATTTAAATGAGTTTGCTTTGCATATAGATGCCAAGCAAGTGTGATGACAGGGCAGCACCGCCTAAGATTCTCCACTTTGCTTTGCATGTATTTTGTTTCCATGTGTTTTAGAGTACCATCGTTGTAGCTTTTTAGTATAAGAATTTTGTCTGCACTACAAAATTATTAAGTGTAGTTTGAGGGCAAGATCACCAAAGGCCCCAAAAGGTGAAAATTTGTTGAAGTAAATAGTTTAAAAATAATGCACTTGGATATAAAGGTATATCCAAAAGAAATGAAAATAGGATTAGAAGAGATATCTGGACCCCCATGTTCACTGATGCATTATTCACAATGGCCAAGACATGGAAACAATCTAAGTGTGCATCAATGATGAATGGATAAAGAAGATGTGAGATTGCATACACACACACATATACATACATACATCATAGCTCAGAAATTATATATATATATATATATATATATATATATGCACGTGTGTGTGTGTGGATATTTGCTGAACTTAACCTGAGCTCCTATAGTGTGTGTATATATATATATATATATATCCTCTCATTTGCAACAACATGGATGAACTCTTGAGAGCATTATGCTAAGTGAAATAAGCCAGAGACAGAAAGACAAAATACTACATGGTATCACTTATTTGTGAATCTTTAAAAAAAAAAGTCAAATTCATAGCAACAGAGAGTAGAAAAGTAGTTGCCACGGGCTGGGTGGCTGGGGGAAATAGGGAGAGATTTAGTAAAAGGGTATAACCTTTCAGCTATAAGATGAAGAAGATCTGAGGATCTGATGTATAACAGAGTGACTACAGTCGATAACACTGCACTGTATAATTGAAATTTGATGAGAGAGTACAACGTCAAGGTTCTTGCCAAAAATTAAAAAAGGTAAATATGTGAGGTGATGGATGTGATAATTAACTAGATGGGGGGACTCCTTTCACAATGTATACATATATCAAATTATTATAATGTACACTTTAAATATCTTACAATATTGCATGCCAATTATACCTCAGTAAAGTTAATAAATAAATGGATAGATAAATAAAACACACTTCTAAAGAACAGCTCTTTGCACCCTCTTTTACAACTCTCCATTATCCACCTTTCCCTTACTCCTTCAGTGAGTAAGCAAGCCTCTGTTACATTAAATTTTATATACAAATCACGTCAATATATTTTCAAATAGTCGTTTGTTACCTAAATGAACTTTTTTTCATTATGCAATTGATATATTTTTTTCCTGTCTCTGACAATTTGAAAATCCATGCCTAAGATTGGAATCAAAAGCATCATAATTTTCCCATTAAAATTAATAGAACCATATTTATATTTAATAGTTTTTAGCTAGAGGCAGGGTTATCAGAAATGAATTTAGGTTATTAAAAAAATGCCCTGTCACAAGCACTCTTTCATTTAAACCTCATAGTAACACTGTGGGCAATGTATTACCATTATTATTATCATTACTACCATCATTGCTATTATTACCATCATCACCATAATTACTTTAATTTTTATCCCAATTCCCAGATAAGGAAACTGAAGCATAAAGCAGGTCTGGGACTTGCCTAAGATCACACAGCTAATAATGACAGAGCCATGATTCTATCTCAAATTTATCTGACTCAAAGATCAATAGTGTGAGCATTCAGATCAACATGAGCAAAACTTAACAGGGAGTCAAACAAGACCTTTAGTTTCTGACTCTCTCATAAGAAGCTCCATGACATAACTCATACTTTGAAAATTAACTAATAAAATATTGAAATAACCACAACAGATAATGCAGAAAATAACTGGTTATAAAAGAGATAAAACTCTGGGTGGCTCTCTATCTGAACTGTGGGGTAAGTGAGAAAGAGGCTAAGCAGGAACCATCCAAGGTCACAGACGACTTTGATCACAGCAGTTTTTGTGCACGTGTGTGTTTTATATATTGGGATTTTTGCATGACACCTTGAGAAAAGGGTTCCATTGTGTTTTTTACACAAAATAGATTTGGAAATCATCTGTTCTAAGGGAACTCTGAAAACCAAATCTGAAATTCTCTCTGATTCTACATGTATAGCTTAGTAGAGCAGCAAATCTCAATCTTGGTAGCTCACGCTACTAACGATCAGTTTTAAAGTCTTTTATTAGGAATAAAGTATCATGTAAGTAAAATATTTACAATTTATCAAAGTTGTTCCATTCATTATGGCAACTATCATTTACTTGAATTTTCATATATTTTGTTAAGTGGGGGAAAGACAAGGAAGAGTAACAGCTCTTAACCTTATAATAAGTGATAGCTTTTTGAGACTCTAATAGAAGCTATGAATCTTCTCACCAAAAAAGGGCACATATCCCCATATATAATGTGTGTGCATGTGTGTGTGCACTCAAGGACATGCAGCTAACTCCTCAGGAACACACACAGGAGTTAGTTATATTTGTAAATGCCATCTCTGACTACCACTGGAATATAAATTTTTTTTTTCACATATATTTGAGGCTATAGATGAAAATGGTTCTTCCTAAGTGGCTAATTTCACCAAAGTTTATGGCACAACGTTACCACCTTTGAAGATGTCATTCACCATCTTCCACCTGGCTTACATGTGGGGACTGCAAAGTGAAATCTGCTCAGAAGCTTCTAATTTCCCCCAAGCTTTTCAATAGTTGTGATTCCAGACTCCACATCTACACAAAACTGAGTGCCGTTCTTCTTAGGACAGGTAGCTACACTGTGCCCAGAGAGACACAGAGCAGATTTTTTTGTCAGTTCATGGTTGCCGTTGAAAAATATCTCATTAGTGTTATTCCTAATTCCCAATAAGAAAACCAGGTGGGAATTCTTTTGTTGTTGTTTCTTTCCAATTTGGTGTGAATGTGGTATTTCACTGATAAATGAATTTACCAGTGAGAGAGAACAGAAGAACATGGCAATAATCAGTATGCAAAAAATGCGTGTTGCGAAGAATTCCCATTAGGAATAAGGCACTGAGGTTGGCTTGGGGAGATGAGCTAAGGCATTGGAAAAAAGATCTTTGGTTCTTCAACCAGGAGGAAAGGAGAAGTATTGAAATTAAACATGCTAACCACATGGTATCAATTGATGTCTATCGAAATCCAAAACCTACTTTTTCTTTTAGTTGCATCTGTTAATTATACTTATATTGGGAAACATATCATTATGCTTTTACTCTTTCTACATATATTTCTCATATCCCAAGAAAAAAGCAATCACTCCTTTCCATTATTTCAGGTAAGATCCCTATTTTTAGGTTTGCCATGTTCAATAAACCTCCTACAACTACACAGGACAAACTGTTACTCCTCTCAACTCTTAGACCCTCATTTCCATACCACCAAAATAAGCACTAGGTCACATAATGTCAGGCCTGTACAGAACACATTCATCCCTGTTTTCTTATTTGAATTTTACAACATCAGCATGACATGTATTGTTATTTCTCCTTTTAAAGAGAAAATAGAAGTGAAGTGACTTGCCAAGGTATCAGAGTCATTGCTTGTTATACTAGTCTTTTTTGCAAATTATAAATTAGACTTTTAAATTCAAGCTTTTGGAAGACCTTTAACTTCCACCTACTGGGAAATTTCTCTAAGATTATTTTTTTTCTAGAATAGTGAGACTGATTTTTTTCTAGAATAAGACAACTGCCACCATGCCACAGAAAAATTTTGACAGAACATTATGACCTCTGTACTCAATCTGAACCCAAACATTTTTCCCATTAAGTTCACTAATTCAATGTTTAATGTCCTTTAAGCAAGAGTCTGTTTGGCCAAGCTTAGGTCCCTTGCTTGTTCCCTGGGTAGAATAGTGAGTCATCAGGAAGAGGCAGGGACTAGAATGTCCCTCCCCACTAAGAAAGCACATTAAGAGAAAGTTCTCCAGAAAGGAGATCAGGTAGCTAATAGACCAAGGGTTAGATAGTGAACAATCAAAAAACAAAAACATCAACTGTCCTTCCTAAGGACAATGGTAGTTGACATTTTTCACATACACATTTCATTTCATCCTCACTGCAACCCTTTGTGATTAACATGATATGGAGGACACTGAGTTACAAAGAAGGTATTTGTCCAAGGTTACAGAGATATCATCTGATCAACTTGTGATGTGAATCCAGGTAAGGCTGACTCCAAAACCTATGATCCTCCCAAAATTCCACCAAGTGAGGTGTGTTTCTTAAGTTCCATATATGTGACTCATATTTCCCTTTATTAGGTTTTTCATTTCTTGGAAGCATGAAAAAGCTACTCTAGTAAGTATCCTCCTGATTATCTAAAGTTCAGGGTAGGGGCGCCTGGGTGGCTCAGTCAGTTAGGCATCTGCCTTTGGCTCAGGTCATGATCCCAAGGCCTGGGATTGAGACCCACATCGGGCTCTCTGCTCAGTGGGGAGCCTGCTTCTCCCTCTCCCTCTGCCTGCCACTCCCCCTGCTTGTGCTCTCCCTCTCTCCCTTCTCTCTCTCTGTCAAATAAATAAATAAAATATTTTAAAAAATAAATAATAAAGTTCAGGGTATATACTATTTGACTGATCCACGTCATGTATCCTTTAAAAGATCTCTTCAGGTATAAAATAATTGTATAAAACTTACCCAAAAGCAAAAGTAGAGAATTATTTTTCACTCTATGCAATGCCATTTTTTGTTCTAGGATATTCTGAGATATGATGAAAGAGGTTAGTAAGTATACAAGGAAAATGACTCCATAACCTGAAACCATTAGAGACTAAAAAGAAGACAAAAGGTCTAGAAAAGCAGCAAAAAGAGACAACATGATTGGAAGGGCTGAAGAAGGAATTAAAACACAAAAAGGTAAAGAAGTCCCTGCCACCCCCCACCCCGAAAGGAAAGGTTACTAACAGATAAAAGCTGTTTCTAAACTGTTTTCTTTTAAAGCACATTCAGAAAATAACAATGGTACAGATATTTTGGAATAATAAACCTTTAAATGCAAGTGCTAATACTGATAAAGAGTAGGCTTGTATATGTCAAAGCTAAACGGTATAGAATTTAGAAGCCACTTGGTTTGGAGGAGATGATCCTGAGTCTTTAAGAACTTAATGAATTTAGCAAAACACGAGCAATTAATTGTAAAAAGGTACTTTGATACATAGCAGAAGGAGGAAATGGGATAAAACAACAGCACCTACATAGTGGAGGGATACAATTCATGGACTATTAATAAGAGTATGATAGATCATTAGCAGAGAAGCAGGAGGGTATAAGAAACATTAGACTGAGGAACATCATCATATTTCATATTCATACATATCTACAGATTTTTCCCGGGAGGTATGATGCATTCTCTAACTATAAAATATTATGGATCCTTATGTCACAGCCATTACTTTTATGTATCACTAAATTAGGCTTAGATCTCTCTGCTCTACAGACATGCAGAGATAAATACATGGGATTCTATGTCAAATGCATGCCCAAATAGTCTCATCTAAACCATCCCATGAAAAATCATGAGTTTAAAATTTACGTTATGATTTTTCACTCTACTGTTCCTACCTGGCCAACTCAGTGTTTTGGTTTTCTTTTTTTTTATAATTCCTTAAAGGAGTTTAGCACTTATTTCCCACAGCAGTGGGGAAGACAGTTCCTTATGGTGGTCTTTAAAATTAGATCTTGGGTGGAATCTCACCTCAGTCACTTCGTATCTCTGAGATCTTGAGCAAGTTACTTCTCAGATTTATGGTTTTCTCATTTGACAATAGGAACTACTAAGACTTACATCACAGGACTGGCCAGAGATGTCATAATGTGCCACATTTAAAATCTTGGCCATAGAAATTTTCTGCAGTTAAGGAAAGACCTCTAGACTAGGGGCCAGAAGATCTGGGTTCAAGCCTTGGTTATGCTTCATGCAAGTTATTTAGTTTCATAATATGACATCTGTTTGCTTCAATGTACTATTCTTTAAAATGCAACTGACAGCATCAACTTTGTTCAGTAGTCAATGGTTTTGATACTATACTTAAAGGATGAATGTGGAAGCACTTTGTAAGCTGGAAAAGTGTTAACTGTAAATTCAAAGTAACTTCTTCAAGCAAAGCACAGTGACTATTCAGCTGACACACACAGCTCAGTGTCTATATTCTCAGCAGAATTTCGGTTGTTACATCCATATACTTACTATACTTACACCAACACTTTCTATATTTTTAAGTGGAATTATGGTTCTCTGCTCCTTATCACATCATTGCCAAACCAATAAGATAAATGCTAAAGCAATGAATGCCACAGAACTTATGGAATATTAGAGTTGGAAAGAATGGAATACTACTTCTATATTTTTCTTTAATGTATGAAGGTACTGAGTCCCAGAGACCCACTTACTCAATAAGGCAAGGTAGAGACAGGACCTTAATCCGAAATCTCAGTTTTATTTAACTTTCCACTACCATACTATCCAAAAATCTTTTTTCCCCCTATGAAGCTCTTATTGTACAAAATACACCTTGAAATAACAGGAAATCAGTCAGAGCTTAAAAAATAATTTTTGGTGGGGCACCTGGGTGGCTCAGTCGTTAAGCGTCTGCTTTCGGCTCAGGTCATGATCCCGGGGTCCTGGGATCGAGCCCCGCATCGGGCTCCCTGCTCGGCGGGACGCCTGCTTCTCCCTCTCCCACTCCCCCTGCTTGTGTTCCCTCTCTCGCTATCTCTCTGTCTGTCAAATAAATAAATAAAAACTAAAAAAAGAGGGCACCTGGGTGGCTCAGTCGTTAAGCGTCTGCTTTCGGCTCAGGGCATGATCCCGGGGTCCTGGGATCGAGCCCCGCATCGGGCTCCCTGCTCGGCGGGACGCCTGCTTCTCCCTCTCCTGCTCCCCCTGCTTGTGTTCCTGCTCTCACTGTCTCTCTGTCAGATAAATAAAATCTTTAAAAAAAAAAAGTAATTTTTAGAAATGGGAAAAAAACCTACAAGATTAATACATTAGATGATAGGACTTGACCTGTACTCAGGTGAATTTAATTTTCTCTCTTGGGACGACTTGCTTTCCTCCCTCCAGTTAGCTTGCCTTTTAAGCTAATTTTGTAGCATCTAAGGTTACCTATTTTCATTTTCCAATTTGTAAGCCCCTTTCCATTTTCCAGATCATTACCATTTAAGATGTTCTGATCATTCTTCTTGAGAGTTCCTGAAGTAATTAAAAGAAATGCTCTGGATTGGTCCCTGACCTTTGGCAGTACTCGTCAAATGCTAAAACTGTTGCAAGGCTCAAAGGCTTTATTTACACCCTCCACTGCAGTGTCTCATAAAGCATGCTCTCACTTATTCATTCGACAGAGATTTATTAAATGCCAACACTGTCAAGCCCTGTGTTCATCATTGGGTTAAGTTCCTTCTTAGGGAGAAAAACAACAATTACGATATGTTCTGATAAGTGCTGTGATAAAAGTATTGAAGGGAGTCTGGTGAGCCCAATATAATAGGGCTAGGCAAGAAAGGATTCTAAGCAGAGAACTGTGACATTTACAGGGCATATCAAGTATAAATCATAGAGGAGTGTTCAGGAACTGTATGATGTTCCATATGCCCAGAGAAAGGGTGCTTGCCACCCTCAGCCAAAAAAATAGTAAACCCTCTTTAGTCTACTCTCTAAATATACTCAAAATCTATCTACTTCTCTTCCCCAACACTACCACTGTTGTCTGAGTCTCCATCTTTTCTTACCTGAATTATTTTCCTTAGGATACTAATTGTTCCCTATGTTTCCATTCTTGCTTAATGCAATTTATTCTCCTCCCAGAAGCAAGGATTATTGGTTAAAGAGCAAATCAGATCATGCTTAAACACTTCATTGGCTTTCTAATGAACTTAGAATAAAATTCATATTCCTTGACATGACCTACCAGATCCTATGATCTAGCCTTGCCTATCCCTCCAGTCCTTACTTACTTCTTGCTTATAATAGTCAAGTCAAATATAATATCATCTTCTCAATGAATCCTTCTCTAATGATCCAGTCTAATCCTATCTGCCATGGATGTCATGTCATATCATCCTGTTCTTTTTATTTTTTTAATGGTAATTATCACCATACAAGTTCATTTATTAGTTTGTTTACTTACTGTTTCACTGCACTAGAATATAGGATCTTATCTATGCTGTTTCCCACCAATTCCCAAAAGCCTAGAAAATACATGGTATATGGCAAGTCCTCAGTAAGTATTTGCTGGCTGAATGAGAATGCAGAAGTAGGCAAGCACTTGAGAGAAAAGCCTGGTATATGTTATAGCTATGCTGATAAATAGGATGGACCTCCCTCTGCCCCATCAAAATGCGGTTCACATGCCAAGACTGATGATGCCACATACATACCAAGTGGGTATGAAAATGTTTATTAATTATATAACAAGATTTTGGGGGGAAGAACAGGGAACACTTCCCAAGCTGGTCCAAAAACTGGCTTGAGAAGCTAAGGTAAAGAGATGAATTTGAGGTTTGTATCGTGATTAGGATATGGGGCTGGGATAAGGATTGCACATGGGTAGGGGCTTATATGGATTGAATCTCACATTGTTGAAGGAGGTAGCACCCAGGTTTTCTTACAAGCTTGCCCAGATATGGACAAAAGGGAAAGAAGGAGAGATGAGGCTTAAAAACTTGTTAGTAGTCAAACATCAAAAAATGAAATCAGACTCTATTACAGAATGCCAACCCTAAGTGTTCAAACTATATAAAAAGGTGTGCATGGGAGATTCTCGAAGTATTTTAAGTATGATGAGATTTATATTTAAGAAATATTAATGTGGCCTTACTTTGGAGAAAGTAACATTGGGATGAGACAGAAGATGAGGAGGATATTTTGGTTACTGCAGTGACCTGAGAGAGAATGGAAGCTCCAAAATATAGATTTTTGGAGGCTCTGAAGAGATAGTGTGGAGACATAGGGAAAAACTTGAGAGACAAATCATCTTTATTGGGGAAAAAATTTTATTATTAGATTACATTTCCTCAACATCATAACTGATTTGGATTCTGACAAAACAACCAAAGCAAGTTCAATAAGTAGCTTAAGATGAAATGGCCCCTCAACATGCAAAATACTGAACCGCATGGACCACTTTTGAAAAGGGTGTCGCTGAAGATTATATGAATGCATCACGTAGATCATGTCAAGGAAGGGATGTATTACAGAAAAGTAATTCGTAATTCAGGTAAAATTTTGAGCAGGCTCCAGATACTTTTGAGTTTGGTCATCAGTGTTGAACTGATATTCGAGATTTTTTAGATCCTATTTCAAGCTTTGCTTCCTATTGACCTCAAAACTTAAACTGTTCCACTGGGACATGCAGAGTTGTCCCTACATTTGCAACTGGTAGATGAGGAACTCATAGAAACTTGATTCAAACATTCAGATGCTGGCAAGGGAATAGGCCCTGTTGATTTTCTCATAGTGATACACCTTGTCAAAGATGACAGGAGCAATATAGTTTCAAAAATATTCTGTTTATTAGCACTGTTCTGCTGATAATTTATGACTTTATATAGCTAAGCATCATGGTCTTTAGGGACTGGGATTTGTAGGTGGTCCCTCCTGACTTCTACTGTTCCTAAGTCATCTTCCCTTTTTCTGGACCATCCAGTTGCCAGAAATCTTTCGTGTGTTTTCAAGTTAGCTCATCAGTTCACTATATGCAGTCTTTCTCTCTATTGTAATGCCATTGTCTTACCATGGGGCTATCTTGTTCTGGTGCTAAGAGTAAATAGTATAGATTAAGAGAAATCTTATCTGTTCTTAAGGCTGGCCATATCTGGTTAGATATTTTACCCCCAAGTGTTCCCTTAAAAACCAGTAAAGGAGTAACCCTTCCCCCTACTACTTTGTTGGGCTAGTTCTTTTCTATAATGTTGGAGTGAGTGGAAAGAAGCATGTAGCAAAACAGGAGTCAATGGGGGAAAATATGTAGCCAGTTTCATCTTGTTCTCATTAAATGTATTTTCAGGTAACATTTTACTTCACAGACTCATTAAGTTTGCTCATCTTCAACAGCAGAGACAGATAAGAAGCCATTTCGCTATACTGCCTTTTTTGCTTCTACCATATAATGAGCCACTTATACTAGACCAGAAACCTCTAAACACTTGCCAGCCAAGGTCAACTTTTGTTCAAGTCACCACACTCTCCATGTTTATTTATTTTTAAAGATTTTATTTATTTATTTGCGAGAGAGAATGAGAGACAGAGAGCACGAGAGGGAGGAGGGTCAGAGGGAGAAGCAGGCTCCCTGCCGAGCAGGGAGCCCGATGTGGGACTCGATCCCGGGACTCCAGGATCATGACCTGAGCCGAAGGCAGTCGCTTAACCAACTGAGCCACCCAGGTGCCCGAGAAAGCACTTTCTTTTTTTTTAAAATATTTTATTTATTTATTTGAGAGAGAGAATGAGAGAGAGCATGAGAGGGAAGAGGGTCAGAGGGAGAAGCAGACTCCCCGCCGAGCAGGGAGCCCCATACGGGACTCGATCCTGAGACTCCAGGATCATGATCTGAGCCAAAGGCAGTCGCTTAACCGACTGAGCCACCCAGGTGCCCCCACGATCTCCATATTTAAAATATGAAAATTACTAAGAAAATCCATTTACTAAGCAATTATCTCACTCTACCATTTTTTTATTCATCAAAATTGTACTCTCAAAATGAAAGTTTCTAATAAGCTACATGGGGTTCTCTTCTTGGTAAATTTTTCAAATAAAAAAACTCAAACATTATAAAGGAAAAATATATGTAATAGCAAAATAACTGTGTGCATGTGTGTATAAAAAAATAAAAGTCATATCCACATATAAAGGCTAGAGAAAATTAGCAAGAGATACAACAAAGAGATAATTATTCCATAAAATACAAATAACTCTTCCAATAAGACCTGAAAAAAAAGACAAATTAATGAGCAGATGATAAAAAAAATATATGAAAATATTGAATATGAAAATTCAATATTTCAAAAAAATATGAAAATATTGAAATTCATGAAAGAAAAACTTTCAGCTCACAATAAACATATAAGAATATATTCAATTTCAATAGTCATCAGAACAAACCAAGTCAATAATGAAATTACATTCCCATACTTAAAACATAATACCACATCTTTGATGATATGGAGAAAAGGCTATTCTTACATATACTGCTGGTATGAAAATGAATTCTTACAAGCTCTTTGTAAAGTATCTAGTAATATCCGTTAAAATTTAAAATAGAACCTTTGAGAAAGAACAGTTTTAAAACTCTTACTAAAATAAAAGTACAAGTTGCCAAGCCAAAGTATTAAGGGAAGTTTTATTGGAGCATTGTTTGAAAAGGTGAAAAAAGGTAAAGAATCTGAACGACATCAATAAATGAATGATTAAGTAAAGTGCAGTACTTCACTTCTGTGAAAAAAATCATGCAGCTACTTGAAATAATGTTTTAGAGTTATAGTTACTTGAAGTGATGGCCATGCCGTATTATTAAGGAATAAAATCAAATTTCAAAGTAATATGTAAAATATGACACTGTTTTGTGAAAAGAAATAACTCCCATGAGTCTGTATGTATAATATCTTTCTAAGAGCAAGGAAAACAATGAAAATGGGATGCGGGAAGATTATGAAGTTTGTTTATTTATAGCGTTACGCTACAGTTTCAGTAAACAGAGGTCTGTTGTTGATGTTGTTGCTGTTGTTTTGTATTGTGGAAGAGAAATTATCACAGAATAAAAATACGTTTAAAAAAAAAAGGAAAGAAAAAAATCGTTCATAGAGAACCCTCTCTGTTTCCAGGATTCTGAAGGGCCTAGACACTCTCTAGTATGGGAATCACTGGAGTAAATAATCCTGTGTCCCTTTCTCTTTCTAAAATTCAACTTTACATGATACTGGTTTAATATTAACCTCTCAAAACTCTTCAAATGTTTACCATCAGCCTATATTTGCTCCATTTTTACAGCAACCCTTCTATGCAGTTTGAGTGATTATAAACTTTCCTCTAAATGCATACTTCTCTCAATTATTGTTCAGTCGTTCTCTGAAAATACAAACTCTGAGATTATAGGTTTCAGGTAGAAGATATATTGATTCATCTGAACAGCACTGCTTTTACGGGAAATACAAGCTCGCAGCCACTGGCTTCCGTAGAAGCAGCAATTTTTGTACAATATCATCCCACCACATTTTTCACAGAGGTAAGCAGCAGATCCTGACTAGGATGATGAGACCCTTCCTCCAGGTGTATGGTATTTGGGCCAGAGAGAATATCAGAACAGTCCCCATTCCGTGATCAAACCATAAAACATAAAATTTGTGAGTTGTCAAAAACCAGGTTTCCTACCATGTGAATAAAGTGTAATTGCAGGGAAAGAGAATAAAGCAAAATTCCCAAGGAAGGTGAAAGTAAACGAGGGGCAGAGGACCCTCATGGTACTTGAATCCCTGGTTAAGATGCTTCTGTGGCCTAGCACAGCCTTCTGCAATCGACAGATTATTCAACCTTCCTTTGGGGTTTGATGATCAGCACAAATTGGGTTATTACCACTTGTAATTAAGAAAGCCCTAACAAAGATGAATCACCTGTTTAATTTCCTTTGGACTGTCCTCCAGAACCTAAGACACACTTAGATACACAGAAGGTATCTAAACAATAAGCATCTAACTCATTAACCTAGATTATTCTGTGATGGACAGAGGAAAGGTAGAGTCCAGAAGACCTAATACTATTAGAGGAAGGAACCCAGACAGTGGACAGATAAATTTCAATATGAAACTTAAAAGAACAGGAGGATTTAAAAAAAAAGATGAAGAGAATCTATAACACAAAGAAGAAAATTACAACAAGGAAACTTGATATTCCACACAAAAAACAAAAAACAAAAATGTTTAAAAGATAATTATTTAAAACTGAACTTTTCAGCAAAATGGCCTAATTTAATAAAGCATAAGGAAGGCAAAGATTTTGGAGAGTTCAATTATGGTGGGTCTGATAAAATCTATCCTGAGGTGTACCTGGCTAGTTTTATAGATGCTATTTCTTGTCTGTTGAAAAAAAAACAAAAACAAAGTCCAACATTTTCCTTCTTCTTTATCTTAAGTGTGTTGGAGTCAAGGTTTAGTTGTACGTTTTCAAAGGGATCAAAAAACATTTCATTGCACTCTCCAATAAATAGTAATGCTTGAACATAGAATTATTTATATACCCACTCAAAAAATATCAAGTGCACCAGCTGGACTGCGGGCAGAGTCTGGACAATCTGCTCTGTCAGATACTGTTCTTGTTATTACTTGGAATACACTGGAGAACAAACCACACCTAACAAAAATTTCTTTCCTAAGGGAGCTTATCATCTAGCACATAGAGATGAAAAGCAAGCAATGAACATAGTATATGATGGAAGTAAATAGCATGTTTAATGATTATAAGCCTATCGGAAAAAAGAAAAAGTTGAACAAAGTACAGAGACTCAAGAATCAGATGTGTGGAGCCGGGGAAAGTCCAATTTTAAAGAAGGTGGGTAGAGTGGACCTCACTGAGAAAGTGGCATTTGAGGCAAGCTCTGAAGAACGTGAATGAATGAGCCATGCAGATACCTAAGGGAAGACAGCTGCAGGAAATATGTGTCCTGGGATAGGGTTGTACTTGGAGATTTGACATAGAGGGGAACGAATGACCAAGAAGAAGAGTGACAGGTAATGAAGTCAGAAAGGTAACAGATGGGTAGAGATCTATTAAAAGCACCTCATCCTCTGCTTCAGTTGAAATGGAGGGTCAATGCAGAACTTTGGAGGAGAGGAGTGACAAGATTTCACTTAGGGTTTTAAAAGATCTCTTTGGCTGTCATGGGAATAGACTGCAGGTGACATAGCAGAGAGGCAATAGTTCTTCTAGTATGCAACAGAGACAATAATCTCAGAGCAAGCTGAGGAGACAGATAAAGATAGGGACAGAGAGATACACACATCTAGACTTTGGGAGAGAGTTCTTAGGTGAATATTTAAATTTGGGAGTCATGAGTATAGAATTGTTGCTGTAAGTCTAGATGGACTCATTAAAAAGAGAGAAGAGGAGAGTGAAGAAGGAAGAGGAGGAGGAGGAGGAGGAAGAAAACAGGGAAGAAATGAGAAAAATATTTCACTCAGTGCAAGAAGATGAAGAAAATGCTCAAAGAGGAGACTGCAGAAATAGAGGCTTTTGCTGATGACAGATAACAATTTCAGAAAGCAGAGGGGAAAGATTCAGCAGTTAGGGAGGGAGGAGAGAAAGGGGAACAGAGGATATGCAGAACCTTATGGTGTAAATAACAGGTAAGGAGTAACCAGGTTGTCTATGGCTTCGTTTTATTACTGACATAACAAGGGATAAGGCGTATAATGAAATGAGTGCTGGTCAGTTGAAAGCAGACGGTGGTGGTAAGGCTGAGAGCACTGTGAGAGCAAAAGTTGTGGGTGCCTCTGTGGAGTTTTCTCATAATCTTTGCCATGAGGAACAGGAGGCCTGGGCTTAGTCCCAGACTGGGTTTACTACTGCTCTCTGATCATGGAGGAAGGGGCATAAATCTAGGAAAGAAAAAATCTAGGAGTATATATTTAGAGGTGTTAAAGTACCAAGGTGAAACAATATGAAATTAATAAGCAAAGCAGCCTCCAAACTGGAATCGGGGTCATCTGACATTCCCTAAAACTATGCTCCATTAAGAGATAATACCAACATTTTATTAAGCTGCTTACACAGAGATACTGAGCACAGACCGACTTCATCTCTCTGTGTATCAGTTTCCCCATTAGGAAAATGTTAGTTAAAATAGCTCCTACCGGTAAGGGTGGTTGGAAGGATTATGAATTGGTCTTCACAGAGAAGGTACCACAGAACCAGAAAATTAAAAGAAATAAATGTTAGTATAATTTATATTATATATGCCACCAGAATAGTTTTCAAATCTGCTACTTTTCTAATTCTATCTACTTCTATGCTACCGCCCTAATCCCGGAACCACGATCACTCACCTGAATTGCTGTAATTGTCTCTAAATTGGCTCTCTGTACATACATTCTTGCCTTTCCAAACGTATCCATGAAGCATATAAAGGAGTATTTTTTTTATAACAGCTGTAAAATAGAATCCAAATATCATAAAATCCACTGTTTTAAATCATACAATTCACCGGCTTTTAGTATATTCACTAAAATGGCACTATTTATATAATTATAGGGCATTTTCAACACCCCAAAAAGCAAACCTCATACCAATTAGCAGTCACTCCCATTGCCCCTCCAGGCAGCCCCTGGCAACCAATAACCCATTTTTTATCTCTATAGATTTGCTTATTCCAGACCAAATGGGATCATACAATATGTGTGCTTTTCTGACTGGCTTCTTTACTTAAAATACTGTTTTCAAGGTTCATCCATACTTCAGTGTGTATCAGTACCACAGTCCTTTTTATTGTTGGAATAATATTTTCTTGTATGGATAAACCACATTTGTTTATGTATTATTTATCACTTGAGAGATATGTAGGTTGTTTCCACTTTTTTGGCTAGTATGTATAATGATGCTGTGACATTCATCTATAAGTTTTTGTGTGGGCATATGTTTTTATCTTAAGTATACAGTTAAAAGTAGAATTTCACATGGGGGGGCGCCTGGGTGGCTCAGTTGGTTGAGCGACTGCCTTCGCTCAGGTCATGATCCTGGAGTCCCGGGATCGAGTCCCGCATCGGGCTCCCTGCTCAGCAGGGAGTCTGCTTCTCCCTCTGACCCTCCTCCCTCTCATGCTCTCTGTCTCTCATTCTCTCTCTCTCAAATAAATAAATAAAATCTTAAAAAAAAAAAAAGAATTTCACATGGGGAACCTGGGTGGCTCAGTCGTTAAGCATCTGCCTTCAGCTCAGGTCATGATCACGGGGTTGTGGTATCCAGCCCCGCATTGGGCTCCCTGCTCAGCCGGAAGCCTGATTCTCCCTCTCCCACTCCCCCTGCTCATGTCTCCTCTCTTGCTGTGTCTCTTTCTGTCAAATAAATAAATAAAATCTTAAAAAAAAAAAAAGAATTTCGCAGTGATATAATTCTGTTCAACATTTTGAGGAACTGTCACACTGGTTTCCAATGTGGCACCACCATTTTCCAGTCCCATCAAAAATGTATGAGGGTTCCAATTTTCCACATTTTTGTCAACTCTTGTAATAACTGACTTTGATTTTAGCCATCTCAGTGGGTGTGAAGTAATATTTCATTATGGATTTGAGTTCTAGTTCCTTAATAACTAGTGATATCAACCATCTTTTTATCAATTTATTGACCATTTATATATCTTCAGAGAAATGTCTATTCAAATCATTGCCCATTTTTTGTAATTGGGTTAGTTGTCTTTATTGTTGAGCTGTAAATATTCTATATATATTCTAGATCAATGTTCCTTATCAGATATATTATTTGTAAATATTTTCCACCATTCTGTGGGTTGTCTTTTCACTTTCCTAATGGTGTCTGGAAATGTGGGTTATTGATTTGAGATCTTTTATTCTAATATCATCACTTACACACTGCCTTAGCTGTATCCTGTAAATTTTGGTATGTTGTATCTTTGTTTTCACTCATCTCAAGATTCTAATTCTCCTTGTGATTTCTTCTCTCATGGATTATCTAGAAGTACCTTTTAAAATTTCCACATACTTTGAATTTTCTAAATTTCTGTTTGTATTTGATTTCATTCCTCTGTGGTTTTAGAACATACTTTATAAACATCCTTTTAAATTTACTACTACTTGTATTATGTTCTAACATAAAATGTATCCTGGAGAATTTCACTTATGCACTTGAGAAGAATATATGTTCTAATGTTCCTGGATGGAATGTTCTATAATGTTAGGTTTAGTCAGGTTACAGTGTTTTACAAGTCTTCTATTTCCTTGTTGACCTTTCACCTGTTTGTTATATCCATTATCAAGAGTGTGGTATTTAAGTCTCCCTCCAGTTATTACTTCCTCATTTTTTCCTGGTCAGTTTAGCTAAAGTTTTGTCAACTTTGTTGATCTTTTATAAAAACAAACTTTTACCTTTCAATTCTGTCCATTTTGCTTCATGTAGTTTGGGACTCTTTTTTAGGAAACATGTAAGAGTATTATATTTGTTTTTCTTATGAATTGACCTTTTTACCATTATAAAATGTCCTTCTTTGTCTCTAGTAAAAACATTTGTCTATTTTGTCTAATACTATTATTGCACTTAGTTCTCTTGGTCACTGTAATGACATAACTTTTTCTATCAGGTTACACTCAACCTATTGTATCCTCAAATTTCAAATGTGTCTCTTGTAGGAACCACAAAGCTGGATAATTTCTTTAATCCACATTTCATTCTCTGCCTTTTGAAGTATATACTCGATTTTCATCTAATGTAATTACTAATGCTTTAAAAAAACTTAGGTCTGCCATTTTGCTAATTATTTTCTATATGTCTTATGTATTTTCTTATTCCTTAATTCCTTCACTGCCTTCTTTTGTATTTAATCTATACTGTTAGAGTATCAATTATTGCTTTATGACATTATCATGTAAATTAATGTGAAAAGAAAATATTTGAAAACAAATACTTCTGTCATTTATATTTACCACTATAGTTACCATTATCAGCGTACTACATTTCTTCATGTGGATTTGAGTTATCGCCTAATTATCTTTTCATTGTAGTCTGAGGGACTCTCTTTTGTATTTCTTCTAGGGCAGAACTGCTGACATCAAATTCTCTTTTTATCTGGGGCTATCATCACATTCACTTCACATTTCACATGAAGCATAGTTTTCCTGGATGTGGAATTTTTGGTTGACAATCTTTTTCTTTCAGAACTTTGAATGTATCATTCTATTGCTTTTTGGCCTTCGTGGTTTCTGATGAGTAGCCAATTATTAATGTTATTGAGGATCCTTTGTATGTGACAAGCTATTTTTCTGTTTGCTGCTTCAAAATTCTCTCCTTGTCTTTGACTTTTAGCAATTTGTATATGATGTGTCTAGGTGCGGAACTCTTTGAGTGTATCCAACTTGGACAGCATTGAATTTCTTGGATGTGTAAACTGAGTTTTTCATCAAACGTAGGAAGTTTTTGCCCATTATTTCTTCAAATATTCTTTGCACCCACCCCTTTGTCTCTCTTCTCTCCTTCCACTATTATGAATGTTTCCTTGTTTGGACTCACAGGTCTCTGAGGTTCTGTTTGTCTTTCTCTATTCTTTTTTCTCTTTGATCTTCAGAATGCATAATCTCAATTAACCTTTCTTTAAGCTAATGATCCTTCTTCCTACTAGGTCAAATCTGCTATTGAAACCCTTCAAAGACTTTTTTCACTTCAGTTATTGCACTTTTCAACTCCAGAATTTCTAGTCAATTCTTTTTTTTTTTTTTATCATTTTATTGATATTCTCTATTTGGAAAGGCATTGTTCTTACTCTTTTAACTCCTTAGACATGGTTTCCTTTGGTTCTTTGAACATATTCACAAATAGCTAATTTAAAGTCTTTGTAGTAAGTCTAACTTCTGGACTTCCTCAGGGACAACTTCTATTGATTGCTTTTTTCCTATGTGTAGCCACATTTTCCTGTTTCCTTGCATGTCTCTTAGTTTATTTTTTTAACCTGGACATTATAAATCATATACTGTGGCGACTCTGGAAATCAGAAGCCCCCCCCACCCCCCCGCAGGGTTTTTGTTGTTTTTCTTGTTGCTCCTGCTGCTGTCTGTTTAGTGAATCTCTTGGTCTAATTCTGTGAAGTCTATATTCTTCGTTATCTCTAACCACTGATTGGAATATCTGTTTGGGTTGCTCAGTGGTTAGCTAATGACTGGACAGGTTTTCTTAAATACCTTGAACTAGTAAGTCTCCCATCCTTTGCTGTGGGGCTGTGTGTGTGTAGTTGGGCACATCTTTAGCACTCCAAATGTTTACAAATGTGCCTTAGCCTTTATGTCCTGCTTGCACAGACCCTGAAGGTCAGCCAGCGATGAAAAATTAGGGCCTTCTTAGGTCTTTTCTGAGTACATGAACAGCCCTGCACATGTGCATGGACTTCTAAATCCCCATAGGTTTTCAATGTCCCCTAGATACATCTTATTCCCCCAATTTTCCTTTAAGTTTTTTGGTCAGTCTCTAGTTTGCCTCAGCTGGTGTCACTGCCTTAGGCAGTTGTGATATTAAACAATTGCCAATGATTGTCAGCAAATACCCTTGGGAAAGGGCTTTTCCCACTGAATGATCTCTGCATCAGATGTAATAAAAATGAGCTTTGTGGATGGGGTTTTTTCAGGGGAGCTGCCAGACAGGTCAAATAGTTACAATTCTCCTGAGATAGGGCTCCTGAGAGGCTCCAAACCCTATGCCCCCTCCGTGGCTGTTAGGCTTCTGCATTTCACAGCCAGCCTGCTTGCAAAGCTACTAGTTTTTTTGGGTTTTTTTTTTTTTTTTTTTGAAAGAACACAACACAAATTGTTGGTTTTATTGGTATTACAATGTAGTTTCAATACAAGCTAAATATAAACACAATTGTTAGATATTCAGTCACTTATCCTGTGAAACAAAATGCCAAGATCAACCTTGAAGGACTTATAAAAATGAAAATGTATAAAGCATCTTCTTCAATTAGCTCTAAGGACAACATATACGAATGCAAAAATGTGAAAGTGTCAATAATCACATCAAATGTTGAGCAGTTGACTGAGGAGTAAAAAACGATTCTACTTTTAAAATTAAATAGCTTCAGGTAAAAGCATGCAATTTCCCACACCCACTATCTTTGTATTCTGCACAGAGTTCCAAGGCAAAGACTGCTACTAGTTTTTAAGACAATCGGAGAATTAGGAAGTAGAAGATTGGAACTAGGCAAGTTAAAACATGACAAACTCATGGTTCTTACTGAGCTTCAATCATTTTTTCTTAAGTAAACAGTCACAAATTTTTGCAAGCCTTTGCTTAATTTCCAGAGTTCTGAAAAAGTTGGTGTTAACAATTCTTGCCACTGTTGCTTTTATGAAGGTTTTTGAGGTTCTTTCTTAGCCATTATTCTGGAAATTCTTCTCCTAAGTGTATTTTTAAAAGCATGAGTCTAAGCATTTAGACTCTTCTCTTAAAATTATGCAATCGCTTCCCTTTAATTTTCAGATAAAGTCCCAAAATGACCTACAAAGCTCTATGTAATCTGGTCCCTCCCTCTCAGCGTCAGTAAACCACCTCCCCACTGGCCTTTTGCATAGATCATTCCTTCCCCTCTAACCCTTTTCCTCTCCCCATTCCACCCCCACCAGGCTAATTCCTGCCAACCTTCAGGTCTCCCTATAAATGTCACTTCCTGGGGGAGCCTTCTCTGACTCACATGCCACCTTCAGTTTCTCCATCAAATGCTCTCATGGGACCCTGCATTTTTACTTCATTGCACTTATTTTAACTGTAATGAAATGTCATTCGTGTATTTGTTGAGTTTTAAGATCCACGATGGCAGAGATTTAATCTGGCTCAGAGGAAAATGTTCCAGAGATGTTTGTTGAAACAAATGAATGAATGAACAGAAGAAATGCATTATGCAAATACCTGGCTACAAAAGCTGTTCTGTCTTGGGAAAAGGTGATGAGGAATGAGAGACAAGAGATGTCACCAAAGCAGCTCTGAAGCTACACACACACATTAGTGCTTCAGCCAGTGTCGCACCTCAAAATATTTATTTTGGAAATTAAAGAGGATTATGCTATTACTATGAACACCACTAGTCTAAATCCCTCATTTTATAAATGAACACACCTATTACCCGTGAGCAAGGAACAAAAGGTTGAAGCAGTTGTCAATCCAGGCTACCAATCACATGAGAGGATTTTAAAATAACCATGCCCAGATCATGGCCCCAGAAATTCAACGATAATTTGCCCTTGATGTAGCCTAAGAGCCTGGGTATTTTTGAAAAGCTCTCCAAATAATTCTCCTACGTGGCCAGGCTTGAGAATCATCATAGGTAAAAGGGTTTCTTGCCTCAGGTTTGTTTCTGTCAAGGTGCTCCAGTCCTCACAGAAAGGAAATGCAAAAAGCTTTGGGAGAAGTCTGATAAATGAAAGACAGGAAGATAAGAAGCAACCGGGATGTGTCTCTCAACCAAAAAACTAAAGCAAAAGTACTCTTCACGTTTGAAATAACAGAAAAAGCTTGTCCCTCGGGAAGATACAACCTGTTTTCTGCTAATAAACTCCAAGGTGGCTTCTGTGGCTGCCGTGATTAATTGGTGACGATGAAATAACCAGTGCTCAGGGATACATGAGACAGCGAAGGATTTTAAGTGACAATTTGCTGTTAAAATTCATCGGCCCCTGCAAAGCTCCTTGATTAATGATGCGTCTACCTCTGCTCTGAGGAGGGGGCCGCTGTGGGAGGGAAGGGAAAACAAATTTGCAAGGATGCTCTCGCTAAAGAGGTTCGGCACCCGGTT
Source organism: Neomonachus schauinslandi (assembly GCF_002201575.2). Lineage (NCBI taxonomy): Eukaryota > Metazoa > Chordata > Mammalia > Carnivora > Phocidae > Neomonachus > Neomonachus schauinslandi. The sequence goes on along the minus strand of NC_058413.1, from coordinate 18,862,077 downwards.
GCATTTAAACTATCTGCTGTTCCATTACGCAAGTACCTTCTCCCTCTCAAGTGTTCGCTGGCGCTGCCATTAATCACCGACTTCCGGAAAGGAAAGGAAAGTAGGCGAGGAGGTAGGGGACACAGAGCTTTCCTTCCTGGCTTGTAGTCGGGGTGAGAATGATGGGTCAGCAGGGGGCTCAGGAGGGGCTCAGGAGAGGAACCACTGCGTTACGGCCAACCAGAGGAACTTGAAACAGGATTCAGAGTGGAGCCTCAGCAGGCCACAGCAGGATGCTCCTCCGCCTGCGGCGGCCTCTGTGGAGGAAGTTCTTGGTGCAACACCGCCATCTACAGCTGACTGTGAGAACTGCTCCGAGGGAGTCCTTGAGCTCCCGAAAGCGCCTCACTTCCAAGTGATCTCACTTGCAAATCCAGTGGCTTTAGGAAGTTGGCGCACTGGCCAAGGAGGTAGGACAACATTGGTTTCCAAAGCACAGCCTGCCTTCCTTGGTGTCTGGTCCTGCAGCACGTCGTCCTGCATAAGGTTAAGGTAGTACCAATGTGAATATGCCACAAAGAATGGATTCCCACAAAATCATTTATGAATGACTTCTTTTTCCCTAGAGGAAAAAAACAACCAGTCCCCATATTTGAAATTCACCCAGTTAGAGAGGTCTGCTGCACTGCGTTGGACCTTGCTTTGAAAACAGTCTTCAGGAGTTTCTAAAATCAGTGCTAAAATCTCCTTATGTGGCCATACTCAGTGTAAGGAAATCTGTTTTGTTATATGATCACATTCTCCAAGTTGTATTATGTGTAACATCTGCATACTTTCTAATACATGATGACAACTCTGTATTTGTAGAGCCCCAAATTCTAATATGCCAGCAATGGAAGGGTCTGTTTGGAGTCTCATATATCTCTACAATATTCCTGCAGTGTCATACAAATTTACAAACATGAGCTTATTTAATACTTACAAAACCTGTAGTAGGTACTACTGGTATCTCATTTTATGGATTAGAATAATTCATATGAGAGACCTTCAAAAGTACTAAGTGGCTCTCCCACAGCTAGAAGTTACTTTCAAACTTCGGTTCTATCAGTGAAAATAACTGTGTCCTCCTAGCCTCTATGAACCTTGCAATTCCTCTGTGAAGACAATGGGGCTAATCTACTAGTAGAGGATGTTGTCCCAGCTTTATGTTAGCGGTATGCCTTTGAACAAGTCACTTGAACTCTCTAAACCTCCTTTTTGTTGTTGTTCTCTGTACACTGATGAGGTTACATCAAAGGATCTAGCTTTGGGAATGTGGGAATAGAAGTTGAAAATTTTAAAAAGACAATGAAGCTTGAGGCCACTTAGGTCACAAATTGGAAGTGATTCAGTTACTGAAAGGGATTCAAGCCACAACTGGACTATTCCACTATTTACAACCACACAAGGCATCGGTCATCCATGCACCAGCCCCCCCAACCCACTTCTCTCCTTTGCTTTGGGCAGTTGGCCAATTACTGACAGGTGAAGTGTCTTTTCCATCCTTGCCTTTGACATGCAGTAGAGGAGAGAGCCTGGGTTTTGAATTTGATGGAGTAAAGAGCCTCTCTGCCTTCCTACTTCATGGCATTCAAAGAAAGCTTACCTGGACACGTGCATGCTGTCAGTACATGTCCTATTTCTAAGAGAAATGCACATTAGGATCAGGATGTGGAAAGCAACAACTCCCTGGAAATGTTGAAGCAAAAGATTCTAGGAATCTTAAATAAGATTTTTTTTTACAGTCTCTTTAATAAAGCCACCTTGGAATAGGACATGGTTGACAGAATTCCCCCAGAGTATTAAATATAGCATTCAGACCAGAAAATGACTCATTGATTTGCCCTGTAAAAAGATAAACGTCTACTTAACTCTGCTCTGTCCCAGCGCGGGCCTTGTTTTTCAGTGAAGCAATCTGAGCAAGTCTCCCTAATGAAGCCACGCAGCATGTAAACACAGCAAGCCCATGGCACAGGACAAGAGCCCTTGTCGACCAAAAGCAGCACCCCAGAAGGCCACGCCAGCTTAACAAGGTGGCTCTGCTATCCCAGCACACCAGCAGACACGCAGCCCAGAAGCAAATGCATGTGGTAAATGGAATCTCCGGCTAAAGACAGAGCAGAAGCAGCAGCTTATATAATTCACTGCCTGGAGAGCCTCTGAAGTCACTACCATTTCAGCTTTGGTTAAAGACAGTTTTCCCCATAATGACAGGTGATTGCCATCTGTAAGACCCTGCCAGACCACATATGCCTAATAATACTCTCTCATTTTTATCCAGTGTTTTACAGCTCACGAGGAACCTTGCATGCCCAGTCTCATTTGATTCTCTTAACAACGCTATTAAACAGGTGGTGCAGGTACCCAGTGCACTGGCTGCATTTTGGTTTTTCAGAGAGATGCTGTCAAGTGGCATTGTATCTATTGTTCATTCAGCAAGCATGTATGCAGGGCCAGCTCTGTTCTAGGCACAGGCAGGAGGTGGAAGAGCATGGAGAAGGAAAGAGAGTGCAGAGGTGAGTCAAATATGGTCTCCATGTCAATGTTTTCAAGGAATTAATAAATCTCAAGAGGAGGCAGACGGGTAAATGGATAACTCTCATTACATCCAGAGCTGACAAGGAGGTACACAATCTCCAAAAGAAATACAAGGGAGTGGTGATGTGATTCTGAAGAACTGTCTGAATTATAAAAGAACATTTTAAGGTATGCTTGCCATCCTGATATGCACTTTGAGTTTACAGATCAGTTAACAGCTTATGAAATATTTTATTATCAATGACTTTCTTAAAGTTATCAACAAAACCTCCAGGTAGGACGAGCAGGCACTTTTATCCTTATTTGACTAAGGCTCAAAGGGGCTGAACGGCTTGTGCGAGGTAACAGGTCAGGAACTCAAATCTACTAGAGAATTGTTCCATGCTGAGTTCTAACCCAGATTCTAATCCAGTGCTTCTCAAATGTAGTGTATACATCAACCACCCGGGGATCTTGTCCAAAAACAGATTCAGATTTAGTCCAATAACAGATTCAGCTTTAGTAAGTCCGGACTAGAGTCTGAGATTTAGCATTTCTGACAAGCTGCCAGGTGACAATGATGCTGCTTGTCCATGGACCTCGCTTTGTGGAGCAAGGATCCAGAGTGATAACATTGCTCTAAAAGAGCGTAATATCAAGTAAGGGGGAGAACAATCAGAGTACGTGGATGCTAACAACGGTGAATTCGTTTAGCAAAAACTAGAAGGAAAAAAAGATTAGGGAAATTTACAGGCAGGCCCAGGATTTAGAAGAACTGATACAGCTAAAGAGATGTCAGACAAGTCCAGTAGTGCCAAATCTGGAGTTCTCCTATTTCCAGGAATCTAAGAAAGCATCAGTGGGGATCCCTAAATGTTTTTAGATATTCAAAAAATACCTACTAGAAATTGAATATCTGCACAAAACAAGGCTTCATTTGCTGATGAAAACATGGACTCATTAATAAGCTTGACCATGGCTTTGTTTCTCTTTAGTCTTCTTATTTTTATTATAGTTATTGTTTATGCTGCATGCTCAGATATATATAAACTTTTTTTTTAAAGATTTTATTTATTTGACAGAGAGAGCATAAGAAGAGGGAGAGAGAGAGAGAGAGAAGCAGGCTCTCTGCTGAGCAAGGAGCCAGATGTGGGACTCAATCCCAGGACCCTGGGATCATGACCCAGGCCAAAGGCAGCCGCTTAACCGACTGAGCCACGCAGGCGTCCCTAAACTTTTGATTAATTAAAGATAGGAAAACAAATTAAGTAGTAAGAAATGCAGTTCAAGTACTAGATGGAGATTAAGAGAAGGAACACTTGGTAGTGAAAACATTGGAAACTAATTCAAACCTCTTATTTTATGGGGTATTTTTTATTTGCTGTTTTCTTTTGGGTTTTTCTATTTTGTCTTTTTTTTTTTTTTGCATTGGTTCTGCATTAGATTGGCCACATAAATATTAAGTAACTAAGCAAAGGTTTAACGGTGAGTTTTCACTACCAAGGATTCCTTCTCCAGAAGAACTAGACTCAGATTCAAATGTTCTAACTTCAAGCTAATACTAACACCATTTATAAACAATCTATTATGTGCCAAGTACCTACATTAATCATCACATTAAATCATCACAATAAGTAAAGTAAGCAAGTAAAACATTTATTCAGAAATGGAGCCTAAGTCTGTGCCCTAAAGCTCATTCTTATATTCAAAATCCTGGTTTCAATTCTCTCAAGCTGCTATTAGATTCCAGTACCTTCATACTGTGTATGTGAACACTGAGGAGAAGCTACTGGTTTATATGAACCTGGGCTCTTTCCAAAAATGTTTGTGAGCACAAGAGGAAACGTCAACAGAGAGGAGCCTTGAATTCTGGCCAGAGCAACATCCCCTACTCAGCAGCCTACCAGTATGTTGCATTTCTCTTAAAGATTGAAATTTTCACTCCTACAGACACACAAAGAAGAGGGGCAATCATCTCAAAAACATACTAGTAAAAATGCAAACCGAATTCTCTACCTTTTGCCCTAAGGGTGCAGTAGAATAAACACAAGCTGAGGGATCAAATAAGTTCAGGTTTAAATCAAACTCCCCAAGGACTGACTCGCCCTTGTTGACAGATCACCGGCCTCTGAGCCATTTTTGTCATTTGCTAAAAGAATAATAATACCACACGCTTCACTGGATGGCAGTGAGGATTAAAGGGCCTTGCATAGGTAAAGCCGCTGGAACAGGTCAGGTACCAAACACATCCATCAGCCGCTCTTATCAGATTAGCTAATTACCACCTTGGAAGACACACGTTTGGCACATCTCAGCCAGATCATGGGCTGCCAGCAGGAGTTGTCCTCTTGGCTGTAGATAATCCAAGATAAAAAAAAAAAAAAACTGAGCATTTGTTTACCCAACCTTATTTCAGGCATATTCCAAAATACAGAAGCTGGGTGGCCATCAGCTAATGACAGCATCCATTCTGAAAATAAATGTCCCTTGGCAAAGACCACTAACGCGGACAGAGCAGAATCAGTGTGACCGACCAGAGGAAGAAGGCTATTTCTCAGATAAGTATCAGATTGGATATATCCTAATTTGGACTTCATTTCTCATCTTTCTCACAGAGTTGGAAGGTGAGTCTGATGAAGTCATTTCTCCCCACCTCCACCCCCCATCCAATCCTGTTTTGCTTACCTCACTCGCTCTGGAAAAAAAAAAAAAAAAAATCAATTTCCTAGCTAGCACTCCAAAGGAAGAAAGCAGGAACAGAAGAGTCCTGTAATGCCAAACTGGCGATACCATAACATCTGGGAGGGCAAACGGGTGGATGGTAAAATGCAGCAATGCAAACCTGCCTTTTCTGCGTTTAATAACACAGAAGGATGGTTTTGTTCAGGAAACTAAAAACCCCAGTTAGGAGTGGGGAGAGAGGAGAAAACACAACTTTAGCTTTTAAAGACTCTCAGTGCTCAGTGAAACTCACTGATGCCTCTGATTCTTTTGCTCTATTCAGATTCTCCCTGCACAGCCAGCACCAGACCTCTCATATTCAAACACATTGACAAATATTGGTTTTTAAAACCCCCAGCTAAGGACTCCTTAGTCAGCTCTCAGAGAACACATGTGTGTAGAATGAGTTCTGCAAGTTGACTCAAGTCAGTCCCGGCTGGATCCTTTCTCCTGCTGAAAAGCAGGTCCAAAGAGGCAGCCGGATTCCAGCAAAGAGCAATCTACCATCCAGCACAGCCATAACTCTCTGGGAATCCTCTGTACCTCCTAAGACATGGGTTACTCTGCAGTCAGAAAGGGATCAAAAGAGCTAGACCTAAGTAAGAAGATATTTGGGGTTGAAGCGGATAAACAGTAGGGAATTTAGGACTCCCTTTGAACAATTCACAAGTCTTTGACACAAAAACCATGACTTGACTTAGCTTAATTCTCCAGTCTCATGACTACACTTCCTTACCCTTGAAGCCCCAGCCCAAAGGATTACAGTAGTCCCCATTTACCCACAGGAGGATATGTTCCAAGAGCCCCAGTGAATGACTGGAACTGCATTTCGGATAATATGGAACTCTCTATTTTTTTCCTATACATTCATACTTATGATAAAGTTTAATTTATAAATTAGGTACAGTAAGAGATTAACAGCAATAATAATAAAACAGAACAATTATAACTATTGTGAAAGCTGAAATAAAATGGAGTCACTTATCTCATGGGGTTTTAAGATAGTGCTTACTAGAATTTATTAAGAAGACGGGGCGCCTGGGTGGCTCAGTCGTTAAGCGGCTGCCTTCGGCTCAGGTCATGATCCCAGGGTCTTGGGGTCGAGCCCCGCATCGGGCTCCCTGCTCGGCGGGAAGCCTGCTTCTCTCTCTCCCACTTACCCTGCTTGTGTCCTCTCTCTGGCTGTCTCTCCCTGTCAAATAAATAAATAAAATCTTTTTTTTTTTTTTTTAATCTTTTTATTTATTTATTTTTTTAAGATTTTATTTATTTATTTGAGACAGAGAGAATGAGACAGAGAGCACGAGAGGGAGGAGGGTCAGAGGGAGAAGCAGACTCCCCGCCGAGCAGGGAGCCCGATGCGGGACTCGATCCCGGGACTCCAGGATCATGACCTGAGCTGAAGGCAGTCGCCTAACCAACTGAGCCACCCAGGCGCCCAATAAATAAAATCTTTAAAAAAAAAAAAAAAAAGACGAGGCTTAGACACATCCTCATTCTCACCAGGTGGAACCATGGGCTTTTGAACTGGGCCAAATTGCAAAAATTCCAAGGATTCTGCAAGAACACCTGCAACTTGTTACAGTAACAGACTTTTGCTTAGTGACAGCCTTAGCAACCAATTATGTTTAGCAAAGATTAGCTTTCTGCTGCCAACACCAATCAAAATTCTTGGTAAACAACCTATATAAGCATTCCCTTTTGCTTTAAAAATACCTGACTTTTGCTCCCTAGTGGAACACTATTTGGGTGGCTGCCCAAATCTGTGTACCCTGAGTTACAATTCTTTGATCCCAAATAAACCCTTTTGCTTAATTGTTGCCTTCTGACAATTTTAGGCTGACACAATACATTGTAATAAAAGTTATAAGAATGTGGTCTCTCAAAGTACTATACTGCACTCACCCTTCTTCTTCTTGTGATGATCTGAGATGATAAAAATGCCTATGTGATGAAATGAAGGGAGGTGCATTAGGCTACTATTGACCTGCTCTTTCATCAGAAGGAGGATCGCCTGCCTCCTTACTGTGGTTGACTGCAGGTAACTGATATCATGGAAAGCAGAAAGCGAAACTGCAGGTTCAAGGGGAACACCTGTATTCACAGTTCCTTGGACTAACCATGCCTGTTCCCACAGGTTGACTCAAAATCTGCATCCACCAAATACACTTCCTTTGGTCCTTAATAATAGGCACTTATTAATATTTTTGACTGAATGCCAAATGCATGAATGAATAAATAAAGGAACGAGAAAAGGCAAGGGGCCATTTTGGGCCCCGTCGATCACTAGTAGGTTACTGAAAACATATTAAGCCATACTATTTAATGAGTTCCCGCTTTGTGCTAGTAACAAGCTAAGTGCCTTACACACAGTGTTCCTTTTCATCTTCACACTACCACTGTGAAATGGTAAGAATTATTAGCCTCATTTCAGCAGTAAAAGAATATTTAGAGGCTCAGGAAGTAGAGAAACTTATATAAGTTCATACATTTAGAAAGTAACAGTCAAGATTTGCAACATGATGTGCTGCTTCCCTAGGATCCTCAAGATTTGGACAAATGCTAGGGCCACTCAGGATATAGGATATTTAAATTCCTCTATTAGAGTCATTCATTTTTTTTTTTACTCATTCATTCATCCATCAATTTTTACATCCATTCAATAAGTATTTATTTAAAACCTGTTTTAAACAGGGCTCTGTGTAAGGCTCCAGGGGATGTGAAAATGAACAACATCCCTTATTCCAAAGAGCATTCGGTTTATTTGGAAAGATGATAATACAGAGAACTGTAATAAGTTGAGTCCCTCAAGGGCTATGAAATGTATTAGAAATTAAAGGAGAAAAGAATCTCCATTACAGTAGTTTTTAGGCAGTCCCTTTTGCCTTTTCCCATCCCCCAAATAGGACCCCACCCTCTCCACCAGCAGGAATGCCAAGAAGTAGCCCACCTTTTAATCACTTAAAAGTGTATTTTTTAAAAGATTTATTTATTTATTTTAGAGAGAGAGAGAGAGCGAGTGAAGGGAGGGGCAGAGAGAGAGAGAGAATCTCAAGCAGACTCCCAGCTGAGCACAGAGCCCGATGCGGGGCTCGATCTCATGACCCTGAGTCATGACCCTGAGACCGAAACGAAGAGTCAGACACCAAACTGACTGAGCCACCCAGGTGCCCCTTAAAAATGTATTTTGATCAAGGTACTGCCTGTTCAAAAACATTCAGTGACTTCTCATTATTAAACAAAAACCTCTGACCTTATTAGTATGTTATAACCTGGGCCCACCTACATTTCCAGGTGTATCTTCTACATCTCTAGGATTTCCTGACGGGGCGCCACCATTTTCTAAACCTGTGCCTTCCTGCTTCTGCAGTTTTGTCCAGCTACTTTCCTTGGGATTAGGTTTATACTTTCTGTTTAGGCTTTTCTACCAACTATACTCTCTCTCTTTCCTGGATTCTCCTAATACAGTTTGCTTCATATAGGTATCTCCTTTTTTAGATGGCTTCATCAGAAAATTATCCTGGGTTGGAATTAACTGTTTATCTGCTAGAGTCCTGTTCTAGTCAATGAACATCTTAATAACCACACCAGTTTCTCATTCACCTTTATATCCTCAGTGTCTAACACAGCGTCACATGCAGTGCGCTCAGTGAATGTCTGCTAAAATGAAGGGACTGACTAGTCTTGTGTAACATTTACTTGTTCAAACAGCCTATTTCCCATTTAGTTACATATATATATCTTTGCATCTTTCATTTTCACCTCACCATCGTTCCCATTATAGTCTGTGTACAGAGTAGGAGCCCAGTAAATATTTGTTGGTGAATGGAAACATTGTCAATTTCATAACAGGAGTGGGCTAATCTAATTTATTCATTGCTGCCTTTTTTTTGTCTGTAGACATGGCAGATACTCAGTAAGTGACTGTCTGTTAAATGGGTACCAGTTCCCCAATATTTAGCCAAGGACAGTAATGGACATATTGCTTTGCCTGACTTGTCCCTGCTTTTCTGGCCCTTTCTCCACTTCCCACATGGCAACTACACAAGTTGCCACTTTATAAGATGTGTGACTTGGTCCTAACTGGAGCTGATGGTTCCAAGGGAAAGAAACCATAATCAAACTGTTAATCATAGCTCCTTCCTAGGATTTTTGGGCTTGGGACACATTATCTAGATTATCTAGAACTGTTAGATGAAGAAATTAAGGTAAAGGGATAGTCATGATGACCCCAAAGTTTTTGAGTGCAATTGTCTCTTAGGTTAGGTTGCAAACCTGTCCCTTTCCTTTCTATGACATACTTGTGCTGTGTGACATCTGGGTGAAAAACATACTTTTTTTTTTTTCTTAACCTTGTTCAAATGGATTTTTGTCACTTTTACCCTAAAGAGCCTTACTGATTGCAAAGACCATTCTGGTCAAAGACACAGCAGATGATAGAGCCCAGAGAACAAGGAGAGATACAAAACACTAAATTACTCAATAAAACTATAGACATTTCCCTGGCACCTTTCTAAATGCAAGACAGGGGGACTCAAACAGTAAGGAAGCCACTGAGAGTCTGTCTGACCAAGTCAGATACTGCATAATAGTTTCATGAGAAATTACTAGGCAAGAGAGGAAGGAAACCGGGCCAGGTCATTTCAGTGGTATTCAGTGAGCAATGATCAGCAGCCCAGCCAGAACTGGAGTGGAAGAGAGTAGAGAACAACACTGGGAATGTGGATAAGAACCCACGATGTCACAAAGAAATTCTTTCCTTCCTTCCTCTCTCCTTCCCTCCTTTCCTTCCATATATTTGTATATATAATTTAGTATGTCCTAGACATACTACTTAATGCTAAAGTTATGGAGAATAAAAACTCTTTCCTTCAAGGATCCTCCTCATGGTGGGGTGATGGCAGGCTGACTGAGAGGTGGAGTCCATTGTGATAGGTGGTACGATGGTCTAGAATTGCATTATAGGAGTGTAGGTTAGGGGAACCAAGCTAGTGTAAAGCTCCATGGAAAGTTTCCCTGATAAAGGCAATGCTTGAGAAGCCCCCAAAAGATGAGTAGCATTTACTTGTGCCAAGGGGAGTGCTGCAGATAGGAGCAAGCATTCTAGGATGAAGAAACCGCATATGCAGAGTCATGGTGACTGGATAGAATAGGACATATTCAGGGCGCCTGGGTGGCTCAGTTGGTTGGGCGACTGCCTTCGGCTCAGGTCATGATCCTGGAGTCACAGGATCGAGTCCCGCATCGGGCTCCCTGCTCGGCAGGGAGTCTGCTTCTCCCTCTGACCCTCCTCCCTCTCATGCTCTCTGTCTCTCATTCTCTCTCTCTCAAATAAATAAATAAAATCTTTAAAAAAAAACAAAAAAAAACACAAATCACCCTCGAGACATTTAAAAGAATGTCCTCCAGTCACACAGGCAATACGACACAGGATAGTGTTTCTCACTCCACCAACACTGTCCAGTCAATTGCTCAAGCCAGCCAGGCTCCACATTACCCAAACGAACACTCCAGAATCCCAGGTAGTTTAACCCAAAAGGGATGAGTGAGATGGAACTCCCTTTGGGGCTTCATTCCACAATAGGTCTGCCTCTCAGCTGAGCTATATATGTCCATCTTGCGTCAGGTTAGAAATATAGAAGGGGCGCCTGGGTGGCTCAGTTGGTTAAGCGACTGCCTTCGGCTCAGGTCATGATCCTGGAGTCCCTGGATCGGGTCCCGCATCAGGCTCCCTGCTCGGCAGGGAGCCTGCTTCTGCCTCTGACCCTCCCCCCTCTCATGTGCTCTCTCTCTCTCATTCTCTCTGTCTCAGATAAATAAATAAAATCTTTAAAAAAAAAAAAAAGAATAGGACATATTCAGAAGGGGTGGCGATTCCTCCAAGTTTATGTTTTAGTGGGACAGGTAAACAAGTAAATCAACCATTGCAATGCTAAGTCCTTTGACAGAGATGAGCATATGGTGCTCAGTGAAAACATATATGGAACAACCAACCCGGCCTGTTAAGGTGGTTGAGGTTATGGAAGACTCCTGGAGGAGGTGACACCACAGGTAAGTGTGAATGATAAACACAGGATATCCAAATAGAGAAGAGATGGTGAGGGAGGATTTCTATGCAAAATGCACAGGACCTGAACAGACACTGGCAAGTTTGACTTAATAACCAGAGTGAGTAATAGATTCTCTCTGCTCCAGAAGCAATGGGGAGGAGATGGGTCTGATTTCATTAACACTAAATATTTTCTTCCCAGAGAAGCTATCTTCTGAAGCAGAGACAGCATTCAATACAGGGAGCAGAAAATCAGTGTAAAAGAGGCAAGCAGGCAAGAATGGAAGGGCTTAAATGGGAACTGACCCTTAGCTCCCACGTTGAAAGCAACAGGGTGCTGAAGACTGTGATACAGGGTCCATCTAGATGGCTAGCACTCTGCTGTTCCAAACAATTGTCATGCAGGAACATAGCCTCAAAATTTCTAGATCTTTCTTATTGTCAAGCAGACCCAGATTGTGTGTAAGAAATTTCCTGATACCAATTTAACACGCTATGAACGTCACTCTTTGGATTCAACAAAACATTCCTGCAAGTCAGAGACTTACCAGAGCCCTATAGCTTGTGATCTTTGAGTTAAAACTTAGATGACAGACATGCTAAAAATGTACTTCAATAATCTGTCACGCATTTTTATCTTCTCGGTTTGAATTAAACTTGAGAAGCAATTGGTATATGGCATAATAATTTATCTTTCTAAAGGAAAAGCCATAAAACCTGATTTTCCCCATTTCTTTATGTCCTAAGATCTGATCTGGATTGAGAATTACATCAGAACTGAACATCAGTATCACCTAATACGTGTTATAATAATTTTCTATCTTTTCTTTAAAAGAAAACCCACAAAAGGTGATTTTTCCCAATCCCTTAGATCTTGAGACCTGACCTTCCTTCCCTGAGTATTCTATAAGCCACTTGATAAATGATGAGGTCACTGAGGGTCATTTAGGATGCCATCCCACAGTTAGTTAGTAATAGCATGCCTAATTATAGACCAGAGGAAATATTTAGCTGGAGGGAACAGAGGAGAAGAGAACACGGTAAGAAAAGAATCTTCGTATAAGTGCTACTTCCTCCTTCATCTTTCCACTCATTCTCATGCTCCCTGCTCTGTCTTGCCCTTATTGCCACTAAATGCCATTCATGAAGCAAGGAATGTTAGATTGTCACCCTCACCTGCCTCCATGGGATACGTAAATGTTTCATGTTACTGTGTTTAAACTAGTGATTAAGTAGAACAAATGTTATAATTATATAAGGACCAGGGGCAGGAAGATCAATAATGATAATATCTAGCACTTATATGATGTTTTGAGTCCACCAGTGCCTGTCTAGATCCTAACTCACATGACACGTGTGGCAACATTTTGAGTAGATGGGGCAGATATTACTGTTTATTCTGCAGAGGAATGAGCTCCACCACATATTAACCATGTGAGATCAGACAATGTATCTTTGAAATAGGAACATTCATAGAACTTATAAAGTTACTGTTTTAAAGATCCTAAAAGATTGTTCATGGGGGCCCAACGCCTATCTTCATGTAAAGGCTCAAAAAGATCAGCTGTGGGGCACCTGGGTGGCTCAGTCGGTTAAGCATTCAGTTCAGAGTCCTGGGATTGAGCAACAAGTCAGGCTCCCTGCTCTGCGGGGAGTTTGCTTCTCCCTCTACCCAGCCCCCCTGCTCGTGCTCGCTTTCTCTCTCTCTCAAATAAATAAATAAAATCTTAAAAAAAAAAAAGATCAGCTGTTATTGTCACCACTGTTATGAAGAGGTTAACACTAACTACTGTAACACATAGTTCTGGGAGTTCAGAGCTTTAACCCACTTATATAAAGTCCAGTTGGTAGGGGGAGTAGGGAGCTAGAATTGGGCTTTGCTCCATGTAGCAAGCAGGATCTTCCATCAGCCTCTAGGGTTTGGGAGTCCCTGGAACAATTCCCTGTACCTGGCCTACAGATGAGGAAAGGGAGAGAATGAAGGGGGGATTTTAGAGTCTAGGCCTGGAATTGGCCTTCATTCTGTCTACCCACATCCCATGAACCAGAATTCAGCCACACAGCCAAAGCAACTGCAGGGAGCCTGGGGAATGCAGCCTAAGTGTGTGCTTAGGGAGAGCAGAGAATGACTTTGCCTGAACAATGAGTCATCTGTGCCCCTTGAGGGGACTCTGCCCAGGCCCACCAGCTGATAACTGTGAGAGCTAGGACTTGAAAGCAAGTAAAATTCTGCTCCTGGATCCAGAACTCTTCCCTCTACAATTCCCCAAGGTCCCACATGAAAACAGAAACCAGGTGTCCTGATTTTTAATTCCAGGATCTTTTCTCCCACCCTTTCTGTCGAGTAAAAGCATGTTGAACTATAAATGGGTGGGTTCTTTCCATGACTATGCTGTGTTTCCTTAAGGTGCTCTGATAGCGAGCACACTCACTAAATTAGAAATCCAACCTTTCTCTTCTTTGACAACTGAGACAGCAGAAAATGGTCTTACTCTGTGACTGTTTCATTGAAGTCTCCCCTAGGTGACAGATAGAAGTGACAATTCCTTTCCCTTAGAGGAGAGCAATTTAGAGCAACAACTCATTGCATAGGGAGCGTTTGTGTATGCAGGATGTATGGTATGAGGTCACATTGCTGCATTATTTTTCTGCATGCCAAAATTGAGGATAATTGGGCTATTTTTCAAAGTCAGTGGAGTGTGACTTTATTGAGAGGTATTGGCCACATCCAGATTCTTCTTTCCTTCCTCTGGGTGCTGCTTTAGGTTATTTTTTCACCATTGGATAATGTCAGGCTCTTTGCCTGTTTAGAGGTAAATTTAGAGTAATTCAGAGAGAAGCCTTTTGAGAACCTCGGCACAAATCCTAAGCATTGACATGATCAATTGCCCAAGCCAGACAGTGTCAAGACACAATCAGAGTGCATCTGGCCTACTGGTGTCATGCCTGTCCTCACTCAGTAGGGCCAAACGTGCAAGGCCTACCTAAGAGACACAGCTATTTCTTTCCAGATACAAAGCCTCTAATTCAAGGAACTTCCCCTGAGTAAGCTGTGATGCCAGTTTATAAGCCATGGACTCTCCTTAAAGCTTGTAAACCGAGAACCACTTCTAGTAGGATATGTTTGAGTTCCTTTCTAATTGCAAAACCAGTTAGGGAGAGAGTAGAGATTAGTGCGAAGTACATAGGTTCTGAAGGCAAACAAAATCCGTTTCAAATGCTGCTTTTTACCTCATGATCACTGAAGAGCAAAGGTCGGCACCTTTCAATCCATGGACTCCATCCATCCTGCTCTCTGTTTTTGAAAAAAGAGCTGTATTGGAACATGGCCACTCCCGTTTGTTTACATACTATCTATCACCACTACACACTACAACAGCAGGGCTGAGTAGAATGAGTGTGGCCTGCAAAACCATAAATCTTTATCATCTAGCCTCTTCCAGAAAATACTGTGGATCTTCAGTTTCTTCATCTGTTAAATGTAGGTAATTAACTGTGGGGATAATTGAAGAAAGTAGTGCATAAATCGCATCCAGGGCAAATCCAAAGATGAAATACATCCTCACTAAGGAGGATTCCTTTCTCCAGTTACTTTGTACTGGGGTGCATGTGGGTGGCTGGAGTGCGGAGGTTTGGGGATACACACATGCAATGTGACATATACAAGAGGAACACTCTTCAAGGAGCAATGTTGCCCAAGTGCAGGTCCCAAACTAAAAGAACAAAGGAAATAAAATATGAACAATCTCAATGTCCTGCAGAAAGTGAGGAGATCAGGAAGGGGCCTTCCATTATTCTGATATCACCGCTACAAGGTAAGTCAGCCCGTTTTGATGTTCTTCATTTACCTAAGAAAGAGGTGAGCAGCAATTTGGCATCTGTTTTGGGTCCTGAAACTCTTTAAAACTTCCCCCAAACAACTCATCTTACTCTGAAAGGTATGATATGCATCCTTACTTCCACAGAGAACCAAATCTATTCTGTAATTCAGAGGAGCATCTACTATTCTTAGTGTTCTAAGACCCGTTTATTAGTAATTAATGTGTGTGGCTCTAAATTAGACAATTTGTCTATGTTATAAAATCTCAGCCTTTCAACAACCCTTCAACACATATATTATCATTCTGAATTTACTGATGAAGAAACTGGGAGATGAAACAAGCTGCCAAGTTTGTGTAACCAATAATAGGCAGAGTTACAATTCAAAGCCAATCCAACTCTCTTTTGGGTCTGCCTGATCCTTAACAAAGCTGGCGATGTCAGAACTACAAAAGGACTGAATTTTAACTGAACCAAAACTATATTGTCAGAAAGCCTGAAGAGCTGGCAAGAGAAGAGAAGGAACAAATTTTACAAATATACCCTGAGTAACAACCATCAGTATTTTCTAAACCCTTTTCTATAGATACTTTACACTGCTTACATGTCTCAAAGGAAAGTGTGGCTAAAAAGCTTTGGGTCTGAAGTAAAAGGTTCTGGACTCTTGTCTTGGACAAGCCATTCACCTCCTCTCAAGTCTTCTATTTGTAAATAAGAAACTCAAATAGTCTTTCAGGTCATTCTATCTGAATGTCTATGATACTTCCCAGGAAGCAAGTCTTGGTCACTGCAGACTGATAGCCAAACAAGCAGTCTTCTACCGTGAGCATGACCCTGCCACTGGGAAGAGTGCCCCACCCCCACCCCCACACACAAGCATGCACTCAACACACATTTTCTTTTCATAGAGCCTGATTTAAAACACATGAAAATGAAAAGAAGTCAGTGAGAGAAAAATAAGCTTCATAAAAGTGCAGAGCTGGGTAGATAAAGGAAGAACATAGAAACAAGGTATTTGCATAAGGTTTCTGACACTGATTGGGAATAAAATATACATGAAAAGACAGCAAAAGTGAGAGTATACCAAATGATAAAAGCAAAGAAAAGCTGTATCAAAATACGTGCCTCTGTGTATACACACAGGCGATTCTAGGCAGTATCTACTGAACTGGCATTCTTCTTCTTGTTGTTATTATCATTATCATCATTATTATTATCTTTTATTAGGATGGGAATAATGTCCTTCTTTTATGTGCCTCATTTCCAGGAATACTGGGAAAAACCTATATATTCTTCTTGGGTCCAAGGTAGAAGTCAGGCCAAGGCCAGAAAAGGGCTCTCAGTTCACAGGAAGACACACACTCCAGATCATGATGAAAAATGGAAGCCCTAAGTGGAAAGCTTTATTAGGCAAACTGCAGCATCCATTTCAGGCACTGATCTCAGCCAAGGGACCAGATCCCAGCCTGATTTATTGGAGATAAGAAGCACTGAAACAATGCAGCAAATAGAGACTGGGAGAGCTTGTTCTTTTATCACCATAATAAATGCATGTTCCCAGAATCACTTAAACCTTTTTATTTTTCAATTCCCCACCCCCTTACCTAATGCATTTAAGACCTGAATAAATAATACGAGGGATAAACAAAGAGATGTACTGCTTCCCAGAGACGCAAAAGGAAATCTAGATTACCTTCCTGCATTAATGCTACTTAACAAATAGATCTCCTGCCCAGGCATAACTTAGCATGAGGCTTCCCTTGGAAAAAATTAATTTGCCCCCAGATTTTCTGGTTCCAGCCAGTTTCCTTTAATAATTCTTGTAAAAAAAAATTTGGGGGCGCCTGGGTGGCTCAGTTGATTAAGCGACTGCCTTTGGCTCAGGTCATGATCCTGGTCCCGGGATCGAGTCCCGCATCAGGCTCCCTGCTCAGCAGGGGGTCTGCTTCTCCCTCTGACCCTCTTCCCTCTCGTGCTGTCTGTCTCTCATTCTCTCTCTCTCAAATAAATAAATAAAATCTTTAAAAAAAAAAATTTTTTTTTTTTGCTTGATTGCTTGCTTCTGCTTCACATTTTTCTTTGAGCAGGACATGCTATATCCTAAAGTCATGAGAATAGATCACTGGGTAAAAAGCAAGCAGATGGACACATGCAGATTTTTCCAAAGCAAAAACCTCAGAAATCCTAGTATATCATGATGAAGACAAATCTAAACCTGTTTTGAGAAAATAAAAGTCCATGCTCTTGATTTTTGGAGCTTTAGTCAAGGCAGTGGATTATTTGAATGTGGGAAGCCTAAATTTATGACAAAGATCACTGGTTCTGAAAACAAAATTTTAAGGTATATTTTAAATTGCAATGTCACCAGGAGATACCAGTCACCAAAACCCTCCCACAGGAAAGAAATAGTGTTTATCCCAGGCACAAGTCTAGGCTTGAATTCCAGATATAATGTTGACTAGCTGGGTTATTTTTCACAAGTTCCCTAAAGTCTGTGAATCCCCATTACCTTGTCTGTACAATAGGGGAAAAGATGTTACAAATGTTTTATTGTGTGGGTTAAATGGAATAATTCATGACATATTCTGGGAACTAATGACCATAAGAAGCTCTCAATAATTATGAGGCATTATTAAGGTGTCATTTACCTTGTTGTATGATCCTGGATCAGCCTTGAAGACTTGGAAAAACCTAAAAATATACCTGATATAACAAATCACCAGACTAGTAGAATAACTGAGTGAGTCTGTAAAACAGCTAGAAAGGATTGATGGTGGTATGACATTAGCTGAAAATGCAATTCTGGAGAAACTGTGTGACAGATTATTTGGTTGGAATGTATATTAATTTTCTATTGCTGCATGACAAATGGCCACAAATGTAGCAACTTAGAACAACATATACATTTATTACTGTCTCACAGTTTTTATGGGTCATGAGTCTGGGCATGGCTTAGCTAAATCCTTAGCTCAGTGTTCTAGACTGTAGTCAAGGTAAGGGTTGGGCTATGTTCTTAACTGAAGGCTTGACTGAAAAAGGATCCATTTGTATGCACATTCAGGATGTGGGCAGAATCCATTTCCTTGTGACCAGAGGATTCAGAACCTGCCTCCTTGTTGGCTGTGGGCTGGAGGACAGCATCAGACTGTGGAGGCCACCTGTGGTTCCTAGAGGCCACCAACAATTCTTCGCCATGTGGGTTTCTCCAATCTGGTCACTTATTTCATCAAGCCTCTAGATGCAATATGCTAAAATGGGGTCTTATTCAATGTAATATAATCACAGGAGTGATTTTAAAGAAGACCATCTATTACTTTTCTATTTGCCATATTCTTTTGGTTAGAAATAAGTCACAAATCCCACCTGCATTCAAGGAGATGAGATTGTACAAGGTTGTGTGTATTAAAGAATCTGACGCCTTTTTTTCTATGTTTGCTAACATTTAAGCCTTCCTCTTTCCCTTTTGCCCCATATCTGGGCAAGGTGATAAGAAAGCCTGGGTGCCCCCTCAATTGACACTGGCAGGATGTTCAAACCACACAAGCCCCAGGCCACACACAGGAACCCTTACTCCAGGCTCCCCCCGCCCCAAACACCATAAAAACCTCAAGCCATTTCTGACCGTCTCAGAATCCACCTTGGCCTCCCCAGAAAGCCTCATTTTGTGAGTAATAAACATTTTCATACTCTCTTGGATTATGGTGTATGTGTGTCATTGGTGTTGAAATCTGAACCAAATTTGGGGTTTAGGTCCATTCCATTCCGTGTGGTATCTACAATGGCAGTTCTCCCAAGGAGGGAGCATGGGGAACACCTTAAAGTCAGAATGGAAAAACTGGTTATTAGTAATATAAACAGGATCTAAAGCTTTTTAAAGGATGACTATTTGACCGTATCAAATAAATATTTAAAGCACTGAGTGACCTGAACATAGTTGTTCTAAGTGCAAAGGGTTTAAAATGAACTTTTTTAACTACTAGAAGGGTTAATCTACTTATCCTGTTCACCCATGCATGATTCCACCTACCCTTTCATTCTAAAAGGATATATTGAGCATCTGTTGTTAGGTGCAAGGGATACATTAGTACACAGGACATATAATATCCCTACCTATCCCATTATATGCGATATATAGAAAAACACAGAGAACTATACATCAGTAAGTGGTACACACTATGATGGGTAAAATTTTACCCATTTCAATAATTTAGTGGGATGACAGAATATGTCTGTTATTTTAGTCTCTGAAGACCTGCTTGAACTAAAATAACAAGAAAAGCGTTAAACATCCAGTATTATGACTAAAGTAAACTGTATATTCAGAAAGTTTTTTGGGTTTTTTGGGGTTTTTTTTTTCAGTTTTATGGTGTACAAAAGGCAGACCTAGAGATATTGAGTTGGAAACATGCTGGGATCTTTATACGATCAACTGGTAATCCTAACACATGCCTACTGGATCTCCTATGTAACGTTTAAGATGAGTTTAATTCTCTAATTTTCTCTGGAGTCATCATAATACAACATGGAACACCTACGCATTGGTCATCATGGTGAAGGCTCTGTCGTGCTCAGTTTATGGTTTAACTCCAATGCGTAAGAGCCGAGTAGTCCTGGGTTTCTTAGAACCCCAGTTTCGGGCGCCTGGGTGGTTCAGTTGGTTAAGCGACTGCCTTCGGCTCAGGTCATGATCCTGGAGTCCCGGGATCGAGTCCCATATCGGGCTCCTTGCTCAGCAGGGGGTCTGCTTCTCCCTCTGACCCTCCCCCCTCTCATGTGCTCTCTCTCTCTCTCATTCTCTCTCTCAAATAAATAAATACAATCTTTAAAAAAAAAAAAAGAACCCCAGTTTCTTCACTTGTGAATAAGCAATAATAATATTTGCAAAGATATCACTTATGAGAATATGGGATTTCTTTGATTACATCAACTCTTCCTGTGTTCCATACCCCAGAGCTGTCATTATAACCCACTCCAAAGTTGGAGAGAGACAACAAATCTCCTCAGAGAGAAAAGCCTCTGATCCAAACTTTGGCTTCACAATGAAAGATCCTTCAGTCTGAGTAGTTCAGGGCTGCCGCTGTTGATTCATTTTGTGTCGGCACCTGAGAAACTTAGTGACTTGTGTTGGTATTTATGCTGGCATTTGGAGTCTCAAGAGGTGGGATTGAGATATGAAAAAAGACAAGAGAAAACAGAACTTTTTAAAAGCCAGAACAAGTGCTGGAGTTTGTCTTTTCTCTGTGGGTTGACTTCTAAATAACTTTTTGAGGTGTCTTTCTTCATAATCTAAGAAGCGGGATCTTGGCTGAGAGAGAGAAAGAGAGAGGAAGAAAAAATTTAAAGGACATAAAATATATTCAGATATAATTTCAATGAATATAAAATATATGCAAGGAGTTACTTTCTTAAACTATTATTTTATATACTTTTCAGAAATAGATCATTGCTGGGACACCTGGGTGGCTCAGTCGGTTAAGTATCTGCCTTCAGCTCAGGTCATGATCCCAGGGTCCCGGAATCGAGTCCCACAACAGGCTCCTTGCTCAGCGGGGAGCCTGCCTCTCCCTCTGCCTGCTGCTCCCCCTGCTTGTGCTCTCTCTCTCTGACAAATAAATAAATTAAAAAAAAAATAGATCAATGCAGAGTAAAATTTATCCATGGACAAAATTAGAGGCAAAGATTCAGGGTCTTGACAAAACTATACTTTTACAAGAACCTGATTCTATAGATGACCTACGTCCTTTGAGAACAGGGGGCAGCACACCAAAGCTAGTGTGATGTGTGGTGGAGCAAATCAAAGTACCATTCTTATATTTCTTTTAAAAAAAAAAGATTTATTTTTTATTTGGGAGAGAGAGTGGGGGGCTGGGAAGGGCGGGATTGGGGGAAGAGAGAGTCTTAAGCACACCCTTCACTGAGTACAGAGCATGGAGCCCAATACGAGGCTCAATTCTACAACCCTGATATCAGGACCTGAGCCGAAACCAAGAGTCAGATGCTTAACCAACTGCACCACCCAGGCATCTTTCACTCAATCTCATCTTTCACTCTTCATCTCATCTCTCACCAGAGACTCCAGACATAGCCAGCAGTAAAACCCTCCTGTCCTCAATCTCAATCAAATGAGCATGCATGCATGCCGACACAATGCGGAGCTTATCCTGAGAGAGAAGCTCAATCAACAAAACAACCTACTTAGCACTTATGGGGCTTCTGCATTTCTTGATCAGCTTGAGGAAGAGGGACCATGTGGATGAGAAGTCTCTTCAGGTTAAAGAGGACTGCAGTTATGAATACTGTACTTCCATTTCACTACACAAGCTTCCAGTTTAGGGAAAAAAAGAACTATCACTCCCTTTGTAATCTTTTCCCTCATTCCAGATGTTGCTTCTCGTTGTTCAATACAGTAATTACACATCCCACACCCATTTGCAAAATTACTCTTGCACACCAATGATGGATCTCTCCCCAACACTGACATTAACACCTCCCAGAACTGAGCCCATTCTGCCATTTTACGAAAGCACAAAACAGTGATTCCTGAAAGATGACCCAGTAGGCCCTGGAAATCAGTTTAAGTGCTTTCAGGAAGTAAGGACTGTCAACAAGGTTCATTTACAGTAATGGAGTTGTAAAATCAACCTAATTGTCTAAAAGCAGGGGATCAATTAAATAAAGTATACTATAACTTTAAAACAAAGTTCCATATAGTCATTACAATTGAATAATAAAAGCATTTTTGATGGCATGGGGATCTGCTCCTGCAGTGTTGAGTTCCAGAACACCATGTGCAACAACATGATTCTATTCTTTTTTTTTTTTTTTTTTTTAAAGATTTTATTTATTTATTTGACAGAGAAAGACACAGCGAGAGAGGGAACACAAGCAGGGGGAGTGGGAGAGGGAGAAGCAGACTCCCTGCCGAGCAGGGAGCCCGATGTGGGACTCGATCCCGGGACCCCAGGATCATGACCTGAGCCGAAGGCAGTCGCTTAACCAACTGAGCCACCCAGGCGCCCAACATGATTCTATTCTTGCAATACACTAATGTGTATATTCCTAGAAATTTCCCTCTCTGCCTCCCCTCTTCTCTCTTTCTCTGTGTGTTGGTAGAAGGTACTCACTCTTTTCTTACAGATCCCTCTCAAAACTCACTTTCTTAGGGAGGCTTTCCCTGCCCACTACACCTAAAATCCCAAGCTCTTCTCAAGTACTTCAACCCCTATTCCCTTGTTTATTTTTCCTCCTTAGTATTTATAACTCTGTAGCATACTACATGTATCTGTCAAGGTCCTGGAAAGAAACAGATGACACACACAGAGTATAGTAATTGAAAAAAGAAAAGAAAAGAAAAGAAAAGAAAATAGTGCAGGAAGTATTTACAAGGGTGTAAGCAGAGTTAAGGAAAATCAGCAAGATAATGCAAAATACACCAAGATGAGTAACAACTGGGGTGGAGGCAATGCCATCCCTGGAAATGCAGGGGCAAGAGGAGAGTGCAGTTATCAGAACCTGGAGAGAGCGTACTCATGGCAGACGTGGCTGCCAGACAGGAGCTGTGGGCTGCACGAGGGAACAAAGCCACTGTGCACCATGGCCCAGGAGGAATACATACTCCGGCCTCCCTCGTCTTCTGCCTTCTGATCTCCTGCCAGTGCCTCCCATGAGATTCTGTATATATAAATACATATGTATAAAACGTATATAGTGGAGTTCTGATGGAGAACATATTTTCATTTGTTTTTCTGAGATCATTCCTTGGTTGGACTAGACAGATTTTATTTATGTGTACTCTATGGGCCTTTCTTAATGGAAGGCACACATTCTGAAGCCAATCAGAATGCAGAGGACAAAGGAGCTGCTTGACGTGGTCCTTAAAGTCCATTCTCCCACACAGCAGTGTGGAAAGACCCAGGTGGAAAGTATCCAACAACCACAAGGTTTACTTATTTATTTGTATAGACTCCCCCCACTAAAATGTAATTTCTGAGAGGATAGGGCTTTTTTATCTGTTTTGGCCACTAATGTATTCCCGGCACCTTGAAGACTGCGTGTGTACAGTATGATGGCTTCGTAAATATTTGATGAAGGAATGAATGTTGAGTGATAGATATAAAATGTTTATATTTGGGTAAGGAGTTTATGGGTGGTTTTCATTTCTTCATGTGACTTTCCATATTTTCTAAGTTTTTTTCAATAAACATATTTGCTTATAATCAAGATATATAGAGATATAGATAGATCTATATATATACACACACGCACACATACACATACTGGAGTCTAGCAAGAAAGCAGAGAGAAGGAAGCCAATTCCTATTCTGGAACTGATCAAGTAATAAAACTGGTGCTGTGTTCCCCAGCTCCCGAACTGTGTAGACTTAGTCATGTCTAGGAACGCTAATCAATATTATCTTTCCAGACTTTACAAATATCCCAGACCAATTGCCTATGTATTATTTATGCTGTCAAGATAATATTTAGGTAATGCATAATTAAACAACAGCTAACTCCAGAGACACAAGCAGAGCACTGATCACGAAAGAATCCAGCCTTATTGTGACAAAAGGAAGGAAAGGTGTCCTTCGGGGTTTGACAACTACTTTTTAATAAAACAAGATAAGCAGCTTGGTAGTTCCTTTTCCTAGTAGAGGTCCCCAACCTTTAGCAGCGTGTGTCCCAAATGAGCATCATATCTTACACTTTTATCTAGTTACCTGTAAACTATAGTCTGTAATACAAGCCCAATTCAATCATTGGTCCCTAAATACCAGGCCAGAAGTCGATTCCAGGAACATGTTTCCCATGGCAGAAGTTATTCTTTCAGTAGCAGAAATGTTGATTGGATAATGTGAAATTGTATTTTATTAGTCAACTCAAAATATATATAGTAAAATCCTGTTAAGAATGCCTCACTGTACCCAAGTTCTACCTGCCCCAGATACTAGGTGTTCCATCATACAGCTGTTATGATGACACCGAGAGCTTAGAGTAGAGTTACCTTATACGTTCATATCAGTCTTATAATAGGGGCTTCTTCTAGCATTTTTAATGGAATGTAATAGATATTGATTTACACACCCAGGTGTGAAGGATGTATTTTCCTTTTTCCACCTTCCAGCTTGAAAATAAATGAGCTTCTATTTCTGTTCACCATTGCCCCTTTCCTCATTCCAGATGTTGTTCCTTGCTCTTCAGTATCGTAACTGCACATCGAACACACTGAATACTCCCTGAATGCTGGGGGAAAAACACCAGATTGCACGAAGGTGTTCTGTCAATCGCAGGGAAAAAATCTTAGATGCAGTTTATAAATATCATTAAATCAATGAAGGTTTTAAGTTAACCTGTTTCATCTATGTTATGTATTTGTGTATTTATAAAGTACAGGTATATTTTTTCTTTATTTATCATGGAAATTTCATCTTCGACTCCTAGAACAACTCCCAATCAGGTAAATGGCAATAGAAATTTAAAATAAGACATTACGTTAAAAGGAGAAGGATAAGATACAGTAACTTTTGCCATCTGATGTTTCATAGCACAGTATCCACTGAAAATTTCTGGCTGAAGACCTCCATTAACAAATGTTCCAAGGGGGCGCCTGGGTGGCTCAGTTGGTTAAGCGACTGCCTTCAGCTCAGGTCATGATCCCAGGGTCCTGGGATCGAGTCCCGCATCGGGCTCCCTGCTCTGCAGGGAGCCTGCTTCTCCCTCTCCCACTCCCCCTGCTTGTGTTCCCTCTCTCGCTGTGTCTCTCTCTGTCAAATAAATAAATAAAATCTTTAAAAAAAAAAAATGTTCCAAGGTTCCACGGAGCCATGGCCAGGACTTTGCTGGCTCACTACAGGCAGTGAGTGGCAGCATCGGCACCTTTGACTGGAGTAATGAATTGACTAATAAATGGTAACCAAGTTTATACAGTGTAAAGATGTTTGATTTGACACACTGATTCATCAGGGTTGTAGCTTCATGCTGAATTAGCAGGGCAGCCCCAAGAAAGGGGAAAGGTCAGTGGTAAGAAGCATATATAGCAGCCAAAATGAAAGCCTGAAAGCCTTTGCTAGAAGTTGAAACGGAAAAACAGAAAGAATTCTTTGATAAATTTGGTCTGTGGTTCAACATCATTAACAAACTAATTTGTATGTTCATCTAACTCCATTTTATGCAATTAGCAAAAGTCACCAAGAGACCGAAACAAATACAGAATAAAAAACTGAGGATATACAGTGCCCTTTGCCATAAGTAATGCAAATTTACTACCTGCAAATTTCCTAACTACAACAATGCTGGAAACGTAACTGACTCAAGTGTATCGGGCAAAACTCTATCCTGGCAATCCATCGTTGACAGGGTTGACATTTTTCTAACATCTGTTTTTAAGAGTTTAAAGTTTGAAACTATTTTTCACTGACCACACTGACATTTTTCACCAAGTTCTCCTTAGCTAAACTGGTACCTTGGCTTATTTAATCCAAAAGGCACAGCTAGGTCTTCAAAGTTTCTGGGGACAGTACAGAGAGCAATATTCAATACTCTTATTTCCCACCCTCCCTTAAGAAGAAGTAGGGAGCTGTCCTCTTGTGGGAAGGCTAGTTCTCAGAAGTTGGGTCAAGGATTTGGTTTGCACTTTCTTTTTGTGAGTACTGCCAAGTCAGCACAGTGTTTATTTAAAAAGAAAAAAAAAAAAATCCCGGATCCTTCAGTGTATGTGAACAGAGTATGATATCTGGTTGGTTCAAGATTAGAAAATAACTGGAACTATTACTTTGTTCATTGTCGTGCTCCAACGCTGAGTACAAAGAAATTCTATAGTAAAAATGCACTGAACTTTCTGTAAAGCATTTAAAAGATACTGTTTCCTTATTTTATTGTGAATAAAACAGAAAAAAATGAAAGCCCAATTAATGAAAAGAGAAAAGAAATGAATAGGAGAAAAGAATAACTAGGAGAAAAGAATAACTAAAAGCAGGCCTTTAAATAATAAAAGGGTTTTCATGTGGAATAATAATAACATTCTAATATGATTCAGGGGGCTTGAAGAATAGCTATGAAGGTATCAAATGTCTTCCCATTGATGAGCTCAAGGCGATTTTAGAGTAATTTCCTGAAGTCCTGAAATAGGTAAGCCATGTAGATACAGGAAGAACCTGGGAAACTACGCTTAACTACTGTATTAGGTCAAACCACATTTAGTTGCCTTTTCTATAGTCAAAAAGGGTCCACGTAGAGGTCCTTTGATGTGTCAGCTTGGCTAGGTTACAGCACCTGTGTAATTCCATCAAATGGGAATGTAGGTGTTGCTGTGAAGGTATTTGGTATATGTGAACAAAGTCCATAATTGCTTGATTTTAAGCAAGGGAGACTATCCTAGATTATAAGGTGGGCCTCATTCAGTCAGTTGCAAGGCCTTAAGAAGAGGGCTGAAGCTTCCCTGATGAAGAAGTTTTGTCTCTGGATAGCAGCTACAGCCTGTGCTGGGAGTTCTAGCCTGCCTTCCCTGGTTGCCTGCCCTAGGATTTGGAACTTTCCTAGCCAGCCCCCACAATCCTATCAGCCAATTTTTTTGCAGTAAATCTCTTAACTTATGTGTCCTCTGTAGGTTCTCTTTCTCTGGGTTGTACTCCAACTGGTGCATTCAAATTTCATCAATCTCTTGTGGTTCAGTGTGATATAAGGTCATTCGCCAAAAGAAATATCATATATAGGGCGCCTGGGTGGCTCAGTTGGTTAAGCGACTGCCTCTGGCTCAGGTCATGATCCTGGAGTCCCGGGATTGAGTCCCACATCAGGCTCCCTGCACGGCGGGGAGTCTGCTTCTCTGAGCTCTGACCCTCCCCCCTCTCATGCTCTCTCTCTCTCTCTCATTCTCTCAAATAAATAAATAAAATCTTTAAAAAAAAGAAATATCATATATAAGAAAAATGTACAGTTTACTGAAAATGAGAAAATGATTTTAAAATGGGTATGAGAAAGCAGCTATATTGTAACATTATGTTACATTAACATTTTGCACTTCCTTGTATTTGTTATTTTGCTATATATACCTGAATATGTGTAATATAAAGCAAAATTAAAATGTCATTATCTTATAACTTCAGTGAGACTTAATCTGTCACTATTTTCTAGTCAGTTATTTAAAAAGATGGGACCAAGGAGACATTAATTTTGATAAGAAGGTTAAGAAAAAGGTTTTGAAATTTCAGAATTGCTCAGGAAAGACACTGGCAAAGTACTTTGGTGAGAGGGATAAAGGAGACACGTTGCCTTTCTTGTTGTTGGAGGCAATGTCTAGCTTTACCAAACACATAGTTTTTTGGTTTCTTTTTTTAAAAGATTTCCTTATTTTAGAGAGAGAGAGAGAGAGGGAGGGGCAGAGGAAGAGGGAGAGAGAATCCTAAGCAGACTCCCCACTGAGCGCGGAGCCTGCCACGGGGCTTGATCTCATGACCCTGAGATCATGACCTGAGCCAAAATGAAGAGTCGGAGGTTCAACCGACTAAGCCACCCAGGTGCCACCCCCTCCCTGCCAAAAACACATAGTTTTGATAAAAGGTCCATTACTATCCCAGTTTCTATACTTCTGATCAATGCTTTGCCATCCTAATGCTAGTGGAAGCCAGAAAATGTTAAATATCTGAAGACCCATGATTTTTGTCACCCTGCATGAAATTATAACTCTAGCAGACATATCCAAACACTTTGGAGTCAAATACAGCCATGGGGTTGAAGCCAAAAGGCTGACCCTAGCTCTAACAGAGAAAAGGAAACTGGAGTCATAAAAGGTTTCGATGAAAATGATCAGCGATGTGAGTAGCACAGGTAAGGAAGGCTCTTAAATGGATGTTTCAGAATCTGACAGACTCCCCTTAAATAAGAATTTATGGTTTTACCAATATAGGACAGTTTAAAATGGACCCACATGCAGGGAAGAATAATGAAGAGAAATACTAAAGGTAAGCTGTAAAGACAGCCATGGCCCCTACACGATTTCTCTAAAATCTAGCTCAACTGAATCATTAACATGTTCTCTATTTAATAGGAGCTTGCTCTCTGACACCATAAATCCAGCAACAGTATTTTAGTTATTTACTAAATGATTAAACTGTAGTAATTTATTCCATTCTTACACTCATATTTTTCCCCTGGGATCCTAAAAGATTTTACTGCCTCCCATAAAGCATTTTCGCTCTAAATATCGATATTGATTTAACTATATCCTATTATTTTTTAGATTTACTTTCTTATTTTGCATGAAGTTCTAATCTCCATGCAGTTTATAAAAAGATAAAGTAGCTCACTTCTAAAACCCCTTTCTGAGTCCTTTTCTCTGCTGTTTTTCTGGCTGCCAGTTCTGGGGAAATTATTTTTCACAACAATCCTAATTGTGACTTTACTTTGGTGCTCCTTATAGACATTTTTAAAGAGGACGTGCCACATTAAAAGTAAAAACTGCATAAAAAGTGTAAAATCCCAGGCCTCTGAGGAAATACTTAAGGCAATATTGAGCTAACTAGCCAGCAAACTTGATGAAACAGTTTCTCATCACATATCCCTCACACCTCTGGCTAGTGCTGAGTATGAGGCTGGGGAAAAATCTGCAGTAAGAGGAGGAGAAACCCCTGGATGAAGTTAACCCAACATCCTGGATCATCAGTTTTACTCACATATTTAGAAGAAATATTTTATATCAAACCAGTATGAATCATTATTTTAAATATTAATGTATTCTATATTAACGCATTGTTAAATAGTGTTAAATATTAAAATTATATACTGTATTTTATAGTTTGGCATTGTGTATTGTGGGATGGAATGTTAAACTGGCAGGAATTTGTAAGACGAATTGCAACAATTATTAAAAAATCAGCCTTTGGGGTGTACCTTCAGATATCATTAGCATTACCTTTTATGTTGGACTCACAATTTCTTCCATTTTCTTCCCCCCATCCTACTTAAAAATATGTACTCACTCTCTTCTTTATCAAAGGGTACTTGGGTGAGAAAGTTTGAAGAGGATTATGTTAGAGGTACTGATCCCAGGGAAAGGTGTTTCAGCATTGAGATGAGGATAAATCCTGGTTACTTACCATGAGTCAGACATGTTCTTAGCAGGTGAGAGCTAAGAGCTATAGTTCCTCCTGGCCAGGTCTGAATGAATGTCCAGGTTGTTTAAGGGAGCCATGAGGATGGGACTAAGCAAGTAGTCATGTTTCAAAGATCCTTGGATTCAGGAACCTCTAAACAGAGATCTGAGGCAGTAATTGCTTCCAGTATGTTTCTACTGACACCTAATACAGAAAGTCTAGACATAAATGGGCAAGCCGTTCAGAGGTTGAAAAGCTTCTGTTGGTCTCTAGCCAGTGTACCTTAGTGTCAGGGTCTTCAGTCAGAGTCACATCTTTAAGGCAACAGGCTAGTTTGGAATAATGCAAGGGACCTGGAGAACTGAAAACCAAATACCTTGACACTCCTTTATAATAGCGACAAAACTCGAGGACCAGATGAGGGGTCTGTCCTAGTTCCAGCCCACTCTTCACCTCCACTTGGCTGAAAAATATTCATTTTTTTCTTCCAGAGAGACTGGCTTTTCCTTCCATGAGAATACTACTCAGTCAGCAATGCTGCTTGGAAACATCATACGGGGAAAAAGGGATGTTGACCGGTGTCCACGGGGCCACTGAAATCTGAGGGGAGTCTTATCTCAACTCTAAAACATCGCTTTCATTCTTTCTTTGTGCCTGTTCCCCCACTTACTAAAATAGAGGCAATGACTCAACAAAATCCCATTGAGATAAAATGCTTGATGCTTTCCAAAAGGCAATTTTAAAATAATGTTCATAGATTTATTTCATAGACATCTATATATCTCTTCTTCAAAATCAATAAAGTTGTGAATGAAACAAGTAAGAACATTTAGCACGGTCACCAGAGTCAAATCAATAGCTTTACCATGCAAGTTAAAATTCTTTTACTTGAATTAATGCCTTTATTTATAAAGAATGATTTTTAAAGAATATCGACTGAAACCAAATCTCCATGTTTTAAAGCAAAATGCAAAGCTTAAGAACACCTTTGGATAATAATATTTTAAATTTACCTTGTTTATTGAATTTTGCACTAATGAAAATAAGACATCTTAATCCAAATAAGCATATGATTACAATCAATTACAAAAAGGCATAATTGTCCTCTACCTCTGATCTTTATCCTATACCTAAGACTGATGTTCATTAGCCAGACTCTAACTCAGTATAAATAGCAACAGCTGTGTTGTGTCATTTATTTCCCTTTGCACAAAATAACCGTGTACCTTAAATAAGGACTTTTCTGTGCATTTTCCATGGACCATTTTAGCACAGTAAATCAAAAAGGTTGACATTCATTTGTTTTTTTTTTCGTTAGCCCCACTCTAATGTTTCAAATTAAGTAAATCAGATTCTAACCTAATAATTCTCTCCTTAGCAAACACAATGTAACTCTTTGAGCTGAATTTCCCACAAGTGGGATATGAAGATTTCCTGGCTTGCTGCACAACAGGCTATTGAATTTCTCATTATCGGCACCAAAGAGTACTGTATCCTCCCACGCCCCATATTCTAAGCTTGCTTCATTCACACATGTGCACATACACACGTACATGCACACACATACACATACACACACACACACGCCTCCTTCATTGGCAATACCATCCTTAAGTACCATGTGTTCACAGACAAAGCTCTTCTCTTAACCACACTAATAATCCTATTTTATGAGTTAAAAGCAACAAAAGAAATTTAGTACTTGTGTCCTTTTCTAATCCACATTTACTGCACAGATGTCAGGAGTGATCAGACAGAAGAAAAAGGAGATATATTTCTCTGTATTCCAGAAGAAAGGATTTAGATATGGGACTGGATTTTCTATTTATATATCCTTGCAATACAAATGCAATAATGCTGGCACAAAATGACCTGGCTGCCTTTTTCAATAAACAGCAAGGCTGTGAGCCAGCACATTTCATAAGCTTATCTTAAAGGTGAAAAAAGAGGCATTAAAAAACACAACAACTTGGGCGCCTGGGTGGCTCAGTTGGTTAAGCGACTGCCTTCGGCTCAGGTCATGATCCTGGAGTCCCGGGATCGAGTCCCACATTGGGCTCCCTGCTCAGCAGGGGGTCTGCTTCTCCCTCTGCCCTCTTCCCTCTCGTGCTCTCTGTCTCTCATTCTCTCTCTCTCAAATAAATAAATAAAATCTTTAAAACAAAAACAAAAACACAACAACAATTATCTTACAGCTGTATTGCACCTTTCCTCTGAGACTCTTAAAACATTCTGGAAATTATGGTCCAAATACTATGCTCGGCACATAACCATCCTCCTCTGGTCCTCTCAGTGAGAAATACAGTACATAAGAGTGGATAAAAATGACCGTCCAATAAAGACAGTTCATCATTTTCTCATGAAATACAACTATTTTGGACCAATACACACAATTCAAAAAGCCAAAGGTACATAAAACCTAAGAGGCCCTTCCCAGGAGTTTCAGGCTTGTAGCCCCCCAGGACTGAATCCAATTCACAGATGTTGTTTGCTTGGCCTGCACACGTTTGAAAGATTAAAATTTTCACATAAAGTCTGGGTTTCCATCTTCTCTTGAAAGACAACGCTGAGCCCATATTCCTTACGGCAGCTGTTACAGCTTTCTCCTCAGGGGTACCGGCTTCAGCAGTGACTTCTTATCCTACATGTGCTACACTTGTCCTATCTGCTTTAACTGCTCACCCTTGGAAGTAATCAAGCTTAAATCTTAGTTTTAATCTGGGCAGACAGAGTACCTTAAATAGGTTGCTTTTCTCTATGTGCTTCTTAATCACACTTTAAAATTTAGTTATTGAGATAACCCTGGGATGACAACTTATATTACAACCTGGACTTAATTAATTATTTCAGCAAATACTTGTTATATACACAAGGCAAAAGCCTGGGATCTGGAGGATATATAGGAATAAATCAGACATAAATCCCATCCTTGGAAAGCCACTGGTCTAGTGAGGAAGACAAAACTTGGACAGAAATTTCAAGGCAGAAATATACTAACACTGTAAGAGGGTTATCTAAGAGGGCTCAGAGAATTTCAGACATGGGAAAACCCAGGTCCACTGGGAATGGGTGAGGAAGGGCTTTGTGAAGGTGGTTTCCCAGGTCCTCTTCTCTGGGAAGCAGACTCTGAGATGGAGGTTTGCGTGCAGGTGGCTTAATAAGGATGCTCTCAGGATCAACACTTTGGGGAGTGAAAGAAGCAGGACTGGGAAGAGGTGTTGCTGAACCAACATGTAGAAACAACAAATGGCTTCAGAAGACCTCAGGGGGAGCTTTGGAACTGGGATGGCCGTTCAGAGTTGTTCCAAATGGGAGCAAGTAGGCCAAGACTTTACCACCCACACCAGCCAGCCCATGTACGTGGTCATCAACAGGCAAACTTGCTGGTTCCCATGCATTCCCAATTTTTCCTTTCTGGGCTCAGGTATGACCAACTCTGCTTTATATTCTGTTCCCACACAGTGGGCATACAGGGCTGCAGGCCTACCTTGCCATTTTTTCCTGATTATGGCTCTAATGGGGCAGATGAGCCAATACTCACTTCCCCATGCAATTAGGTGGGTAAGTAGACTCAGGTTGCACTGCATGCTCACATTCACTCACACTTCTCTGTCTCAGCCTCATCACCAAATCTGTCTCACTCTCATTCTTGCTTCACTCTCTTCCTGGGCATGCCTGAATTTGCAGAACCCTAAATGTAAATTCAGAATGGAAGATAAGCAGCCCCACTTTGGCATTGTGTCCATCATCTGGTTTTAGCCAACTTTTCCCAGAAAGTCCCATGATGGAGTTAGATTTTTTTTTTTTTGCTACTTTGCTCTTTGGCATCCTTGTACATATGATCCATCAGCCAAAATGCCAGAGCAGTGGAGGGGTGAGTGGCACCCTAACCCTAAGGAATAAATGTGTTTGGGTACCATTACTTATATTGCTCCAAATTAGGAAGGCATATTATTGAAGGTATTTTATAACACTGACTTAGAGAAATCCTCACTGGCCATGGCCAGCTTGATAACAACAACAACAACAACAAAAAATCATAGTTATCAATTATGGACCAGTTTCTATAACAACAGGTATAGAAATAAGCAATTGCACATATTCTCTTTAATTCTTATATCAACTCTTCAAAAGACATATTATCCCCCTTTTATAGATGAGTAAGCAGAGGATAACAAAAAAACTTGCTCATGATCACATAGCTGGTTAAGTTGAAAGCTAATGTTCAAATGCTAGTCATCTGGTTCCTCAACCTGAGGTCTTTCTCCTATATCACACTGCCTTTAGAAATAGTAAATGGTAATGCAATATATGTTAAGAAAAAAAAAGAAGAAGGTAGCAGGAGGGGAAGAATGAAGCGGGGGAAATTGGAGGGGTAGACGAACCATGAGAGACGATGGACTCTGAAAAACAAACTGAGGGTTCTAGAGGGGAGGGGGGTGGGAGGATGGGTTAGCCTGGTGATGGGTATTAAGGAGGGCACATTCTGCATGGAGCACTGGGTGTTATGCACAAACAATGAATCATGGAACACTACATCTAAAACTAATGATGTAATGTATGGAGATTAACATAAGAATAAAAAAAAAGAAATAGTAAATGGTTATTTAGTTCCTACTAAGTATAAAGTTCTTTACATACATTACCTAACTGAATGTTTATAGCAACTCTGTAACATTTATTACTGCCTGATTTTTCCACATGGAAAACTTGACAAAAATCAGTGAGCTAAAGCAAGATAAGTCAATCAGAGAAAGACAAGTATCATATGACCTCACTGATATGAGGAATACTTAATCTCAGGAAACAAACTGAGGGTTGCTGGAGTGGAGGAGGGTGGGAGAGATGGGGTGGCTGGGTGATAGACATTGGGGAGGGTACGTGCTGTGGTGAGCGCTGTGAATTGTGTAAGACTGATGAATCACAGACCTGGACCTCTGAAACAAATAATACATTTATGTTAAAAAAAAAAAAAAAGAAGATAGTAGGAAGGGAAAAAAAAAAGAGGGGGAGAAGAACCATGACAGACTATGGACTCTGAAAAACAAACTGAGGGTTCTAGAGGGGAGGGGGGTGGGGGGATGGGTTAGCCCGATGATGGGTATTAAGGAGGGCACTAATTGAATGGAGCACTGGGTGTTATATGGGAACACTGAATCATGGAACACTACATCATAAACTAATGAGGTAATGTATGGTGACTAACATAACATAACAAAATTTAAAAAATAATAATAAAATACAATAAAAATAAAAGTAAAAAAAAAAAATCAGTGATCTAAGTGGCCATGCCAGGATTCATGGTCTTATTGTTCCCTGAGCCTGTATCCTCTCCACTCTGTCTCAAGCTCTGTGTCCTTGGTGAGAAAATAGAAAGCTCAGAGAAGTCACATGGGAATGTTCAAACATCTTTACAATCTAAACAAGTCATGAGATATTGTCTACACTAACTGCTGCATAGGTAGACTAATGTCAGAAGTCAAAGTGCTCTCCCCTTTTAGCAATAAACCAGATTTTTGGTTTATTTGGTTTTGATCCATATCCTCTCCTTCTAATTGAAGTCTACTTGGTAGCCTTTACAAACAGAGATCCCTGGGTCCCTAGAAAGACCCCAGGGTTCGCAAGGAAGATGATCTTCATTGCAAAGAACTATTATGAGACTCATAAGCATCCATGAAAGTTATGTAGAAGAGGGCAGATGGAAGAGGGAACGTTCAAGGCAATGTCTTTACACCTACTGAGCCCATCACCAGGTTACCAGAGTCCCTGGGACCCGAATATAACTCCTCTGAGTGACTCCAAATACATATTAACCTCCACTAGCACCTGAGAAGAGATCTAGGGGAAATAATATTCACATATAATAGCCTCTTCCAACATTCACCAGGATGAGGCCTCAGAAATGTGACTTCAAACAGCAATTCAAAGTGCTGGTGAACCAAATGGAATGGAAAATTAGTCATGATTTCAGGGTTTTGCCAATATCAATTTAAAAGCTGAGATCTTAATAAAGCTGACTTATGATAGGCTATGTAAAAGAATCTGGACGCAAAAGCTTACATAGATATCACTCCACTTACAGGAAATGTCCAGAATAAGCAAATCTGTAGAGCCAGAAAGTAGATTAATGTTTGCCTAGGGCTTGGTGGGGGGATAAGGGGCTCAAGGTTTATTTTTAAGGTGTCAAAATATTCTAAAATAAATAATAAATAAATAAATAAATAAATAAATAAATAAATAAATAAATAAGATTATGGTGATGGCTGCACAATTCCTTATAAATACTCAAAACTTCAAATTGTACATTTTAAATAGGTGAATTTTATGGTATGTAAAAAAGATAAAAGCTGTTAAAAAAAGAAAGATGATTTGCAACATATTGATGAAGCATCAATTAAGGACACTTACAGTGAAAAGAATAATCAAAAAGCATTAAAAATAAAAATAGGTAAGGAGGAGGGACGATGGTAGAAGAGTAGGAGACCCTCATTTCATCTGGTCCCTTGAATTCAGCTAGATACCTATCAAATCATTTTGAACACCTGTGAATTCAACCTGAGACCTAAGAAAAGAATTGCTGCAAATCTACAAATAGAAAATCGAGTACTTTTTGCAAGGTAGGAGGTGTGGAGAAGTGAATCCAAGGGGATATACTAGAAGATAAACTGCAGAGGGAGGGAGCCTCCATAAGCTGGCACCGGAAAGTGACAGCCACAGAGTGCAAAATCAGAACTTTTAGAGTCTACTTCTGTGAGGGACATCGCTGCCTGAAAGGTGCTCAAGTGGCAAAGTGGGGCAGAATCCCAGGTGGGACAGTGTGGTCTCAGGATCCCTGGGACCCCAGAAAGAACGGGGGTCCCTGAGTATGGCAGTGTTGCCAAGCATAGGAGCAGAGGAACTGGCTACAATCAGCAAGCCCAGAAGTGGGCTTTCAGGTAGGTGTTGCCATAAACCCAGAACCGTGGCACAACAAGGTGAGCACTCTCCAAACAAGGGCCCAGCAAACAACAAAAGCACTTCAAGATATATACACAGCATTCTATCCTAAAGCAACAGAATACACATTCTTCTTGACTGCACATGGAACATTCTCCAGAATAGATCACACAATGGGTCACAAATCAGGTCTCAACTGGTACCAAAAGACTGGGAGCATTCTCTGCATATTTTCAGACCACAATGCTTTGAAACTTGAACTCAATCACAAGAGGAAATTTGGAAAGAACTCAAATACTTGGAGGTTGAAGAGCATCCTACTAGAGAATGAATGGGTCAACCAGGAAATTAAAGAGGAATTTTAAAAAATCATGGAAACAAATGAAAATGAAAACACAACTGCTCAAAACCTTTGGGATGGGGGTGCCTGTGTGGCTCAGTTGTTAAGCATCTGCCTTCGGCTCAGGTCATGATCCCAGGGTCTTGGGCTCCCTGCTTGCCAGGAAGCCTGCTTCTCCTTCTCCCACTCCCCCTGCTTATGTTCCTGCTCTCACTGTCTCTCTTTCTGTCAAATAAATAAAATCTTTAAAAGAAAAAAAAAAACCTTTGGGATGCAGCAAAGGCGGTCTTAAGAGGGAAGTACATAGCAATACAAGCCTTTGTCAAGAAAATAGAAAAGTCTCAAATATACAAGCTAACCTTATACCTAAAGGAGCTGGAGAAAGAACAGCAAACAGAGCCTAAACTCAGCAGGAGAAGAGAATCAATAAAGATTAGAGCAGACGTCAATTAAATAGAAACCAAAAGAACAGTAGAACAGATCAACGAAACTAGAAGCTGGCTCTTTGAAAAAATTAATAAGACTAATAAACCTCTGGCCAGACTTATCAAAAAGAAAAGAGAAAGGACCTAAATTAATAAAATCATGAATGAAAGAGGAGAAATCATGACCAACACCAAGGAAATGCAATTTTAAGAACATATTATGAGCAACTATATGCCAACAAATTAGACAATCTGGAAGAAATGGATGCATTCCTAGAAACTTATAAACTACCAAAACTGAAACAGGAAGAAATAGAAAACTTGAACAGACCCATAACCAGCAAGGAAATTGAAGCAGTAATCAAAAATCTCCCAACAAACAAAAGTCCAGGGCTGGACGGCCTCCCAAGGGAAATGCTACCAACCATTTAAAGAAGAATTAATACCTATTCTTTTGAAGCTGTTTCAAAAAATAGAAATGGAAGGAAAGCTTCCAAACTCTTTCTATGAGGCCAGCATTACCTTGGTCCCAAAATGAGACAAAGACCCCACCAAAAAGGAGAATTAAAGACCAATATCCTTGAAGAACATGGATACAAAAATTCTCACCAAGATACTAGCCAATAGAATCCAACAGTACATTAAAAGGATTATCCACCACAACCAGTGGGCTACAAGGGTGGTTCAACATTTGCAAATCAATGAATGTGATATATCACATTAATAAAAGAAAGGACAAGAACCATATGATCCTCTCAATCAATGCATAAAGAGCATTTGACAAAATACAGCATTCTTTCTTGATTAAAACACTCCACAGTTTAGGGATAGAGGGACATACCTCAGTATCATAAAAGCCATATATGAAAAGCCCACAGTGAATATCATTCTCACTGGGAAAAAACTGAGAGATTTCCCCAAGGTCACGACATGACAGGGATGCCCACTCTCACCACTGTTGTTCAACATAGTGCTAGAATTCCTAGTCACAGCAATCAGACATGCAATTTTTATCCCACAAAATAGAGGAAGATGGAGAAGAATAACCAGCAATAAATACTGAGAAAGAATGGCAAGGTGGCAGAAACAAATACTTCATAGGAAGATTGGGATGCCCTGGAACAAACTGCCAAATTTAAGGAAGTTACTAAAGAAAGTGTTTAGGCAGGATCTTATCATTGAAACAATACTATCTTAAA
Organism: Neomonachus schauinslandi; assembly: GCF_002201575.2. Taxonomy (NCBI): domain Eukaryota; kingdom Metazoa; phylum Chordata; class Mammalia; order Carnivora; family Phocidae; genus Neomonachus; species Neomonachus schauinslandi. The sequence continues at coordinate 18,823,966 of NC_058413.1, read as the reverse complement.
AGAACTATCAGGGCGCCTGGGTGGCTCAGTCGTCAAGCGTCTGCCTTCGGCTCAGGTCATGATCCCAGGGTCCTGGGATCGAGCCCCACATTGGGCTCTCTGCTCAGCGGAAAGCCTGCTTCTCCCTCTCCCACTCCCCCCTGCTTGTGCTCCTGTTCTCACTATCTCTCTCTCTGTCAAATAAATAAATAAAATATTAAAAAAAAAAAAAGAACTATCAAATCCCTAATTTGAAAACAGAAATGAGGGTGAATCCTGGAGTGTGCTTGTTAGCCTGCAATGTTTGTGTCAACCTGTTTAATATTATGGTTCCTTAACCTCAATATAAAACACAGCACTTAGTGTCTAGAAGCATTATGCTAAGTGCTTTTTAATCAACAGTTACTCTTTGAGTCCTCTCAACTAGCCTACAAAAAAGTGCTAACATATTAAGAATAAACATGAATATAGTGAGTCCAGGCCCATCCTAAGCACTTCATGTACTCGGGTAATTCTCACAATAATACTTTCAGAAAGAAACTGTTCATTTTATTATCCTCATTTTACAGATGAGGAAACTGAGCCAGTGAAAATTTACGTAGGTTGTCCAAGGTCACACAGTTAGTAAGAGGTGGATTGAGGGTTTGAACCAAGCAATCAGACTCCAATCTGTGCAATTTACCACTGACCTGTATTGCTTCTATATAGCACTCTGCTAATCATTTTACAAATGCTATTAATAATTATACTAAGCCAATTTTACAATTGAGGAAAATGACCTTGGAAGGGTTAGGATATTTCACCAAGGTCACTTGGATAGTGAGTGGCAGTTCTGCATTTTGAACTCCTGTCTCTTAAACTCTAGGGCTCTCACTCTTAAATATTAAATAAGTATCATAACCTACAAGATACATAGAGAGAAACCTAAGTTACAAGAAGGCCCAGAACTCAGATCAAAGCTTTAGCTAAAAGACAGCATGACCTTGCTCTCAGAAGCAAATACCAATCCCTCTTTATGTCCCTTATGGACAAAGTCCAGCATGGAACTAAGTTTTTGGCCCCTAAACATGAACACCCACTCTCCTCAATCAGAGTTCCAGCTACCGACCTCTAAGAGGGTACCAGCAGTTGGGTATGGGTCTCCACCATTGTTAGCACCTGAACCCATCTTGTTCTTGGAATGGACCACCCTCCATTACTTAGTGCCTTCCCCTTTTGACCAATCCGGCTTTGTAATAAAATATCCGCCTTGTAGGTCATTTGTTACAAAGTGGTATTTGCTCAGTAAACATCTCTAGATTAAGTAGTAAATGAATGCTAGAGTTGTTGAATGGATCAAATTAGATAAACCTACAAAGCACTTAGTTCTGTACCTAAAATATAGAGCCTGCTCAATAAATAGTAGCTCCTGTGCTACTATTCTGATTGTTAGTACATCATTTTTAGTTTTGTTATTGCTATTTATTAAAGGACAGAAAAAACATATAGATACATAGTAAAGCCCAAAAAGTAACACTAGTTACTGGAAAGAACTCATAGAGGAAAAAAGGGGAGATCATTTTCCTCCCTGCCAATAGGGTGGCCAGGAGAGTTCAGAGGGGATGACTACAATGTAACATGGCATATCTGCAATTCAGCACCTCCCAGTGGGATCAAGACTCATTATCAGGTTTAGATTGGTTTTATACATGTAGATCAACTGAGAAAAGAATGATTTACTTCAAATAATAGTTTAGTAAACTGTTACTTGGTTTAAAAGTTCTAAAATACCTATTATTTTAGTTATAATAGATGATTATAGAAACTCGAAAATTCAGATAAAATGAAAAAGACAAAATTAAAATTACATGTGAATGACAATGTTTTCATATATGCATGCATATACACACACACATACACACACACACAGATGGTCCCTGACTTACAGTGGTTCAATTTATGATTTTTCACCTTCATAATGGTGTTGAAGCAATATGCAGTCAGCAGAAAGCATACTTCAAATTTTGAATTTTGATCTTTTCCTGGGCCAGCAGTAAGTGGTAGGATCCCCTCCCGTGATGTTGGGCACTGGCAGCAAGTGGCAGCTCCCTGTCAGCCACTTGATCATGAGGGTAAACAACCAACGCACTTTACAACCATTCCGTACCCAACCAACCATTCTGTTTTTCACTTTCAGTACAGTATTTAATATATTACATGAGATAGTCAACGTTTTATTATAAAATAGGCTTTGTGTTAGATGATTCCGCTTGACTGTAGGCTAATACAAATACTCTGAGCACGTGTAAAGTAGGCTAGGCTAAGCCATGGTGTCTGGTAGATTGGGTGTATTAAACGGATTTTCAACTTATGATGAGTTTATTGAGATATAACCCCACTGTCAGGTCAAGGAAGATCTGTATATAGTTTGGTATCACTATTTAGCATTTAGTATTACTAAACTACTTAGTAGTCGGTTACTATTTAGTATTACTAAACTATTATTTGAGTCATTTAGGGGAAATATATATACCTTTTAATATATTTATATATTTGTTCAGAATTTTCCTATCAAATATGTATGCATATTTCTCTAGGTATATTTCTCTCTTCCTTCTTTGTACACCTATAAATACACACACAAACATATCTATATACTCAAGAGTTGCATGTTTTTGTAGTTCTTAGTATCTCTTGTGTATATAGGTCCTTAGACCTCTTTGCTACTGCAAGCATCTGATCCAGAATAAAAAGTATCAAGGCTTTTAGAAGACTATAGTGAACATTTATTTTTTGGACCACTCACTAACCTTTCTCCATTCTTAGTCTGTGAACTTCAGGTAAGGCATCACTCCTGTTTCCAGATGGGGAGCCAGTCCCACCAATCAGCAAAAGGAATTCCTTGCCACTGTGATTGGTTCAGAAACAGTGGACATATGACCCACCATAGTCCAATCAGAGTGCATCCCAGGACTAGCTGAAGAGTTCCCTATTCACTGTTAGACCTGAGGCCACCATACTGAGCATGAACGAAAGAAACTAACACAAGGGCAGTTATGATGAGAGATGGTGAAAATCCCAAGAACTGATGGTAACTTCTGAGTTCCTGGATCAATATCTGAGCAAGTTTGAACTCTGGCCTCCTTAATTACATAAGCAAATAAATTCCTGTTCTTAATTTAGCTGATGTGAGCAAAGTTTTGCTTCTGGGCTATAGAAATCATCTTAACTACTATAAGCACAAATCCTAGAAACCAAACTTTAGTTTTAGTCCCAGTGCCTCCCCACTCTTTGTCTCTTTTGCTTGAGAAAAAATTCCTTTCCAGTATAAACCCAAATGAGTCAGCATACTCGGACTTAGGCCAGCCAAGAACACATGGCTTATTACAACAAATCATCCCATCTATCTCACTCTAGAAAGACCTTTCTTTCTGTATGTTTCAAATACCCTTCTGTGTCACGGATTTCTAAATGCCAAAAGTTGTTCAAATTCCTCCAATTCAACAAGCAAATAGAAATTAAAATTTTGGTGAACATCAGGAAAGAAAATCTTACAACCGGATTGTAAAAGTTCCCTAATGAGGTGGTTGCACTTGGAAAAGAGATTTGTGGTTCAATACAATAAAAAGTTATTTCCCCACTTGTCCTCATCAAGCTTAATGAATACCCAACACATAAAACACCCCCTTTTATTTCTGCATTCTGTGTCCTGGTGGGGATCAGACCCCCCAGCACATCAAAATGGTAACTCCACCCCCAGGTAGAGTGCAATATCTCCAGGCATCATTTGCCATAGGCAAATACAGAGCCTTTCCCAAATGAAAAAACAAACTTTGTATCAAAGAAAGCAGCAGACTATCTTTGAAAACTAGAGCAAAAAATACTAACAATGTAGTCAGATATATTCAAGAGGTATACTGAACAAATATACACACTGTTTTACAGTATTTACATTCTGAAGGAAACACTTTATATCTATTTTTAAAACCTTGTTATGTTCTGTAATCTCCATGGCCTGTCACACCCATAGCAATTTATCTGCACCTCTCTTGTGGAATTTATCATTTGCCACTTTTATTATCATTACATATGTATAAGTCTTATCTTTTCTACAAGAATGCAGACTCCTTGAGGGGAGGGATCTTGTTTATCCTTGTATCTCAGCCTTGACATAACACAGTAGCTTATAGATACTGGGTCTTCCGTAAATATTAGAAACATGAGAAAAGTGTTTTAAGTGTATTTTTTAAAAGCAGGGTAAACCTGGATGGAAACATAAAGCATTTTTTCACTTGTTAAAGGAGATTGGGTTAGAAGGAAATTGTAAAAGTAGATAAGGAGTTGTAGCTCAAACTGCAGTGGAGAAATTGGTTCTTCCTGGAAACTCAATCATTAATTCATACATTTAACCTCATTCATTAACTGAACTGATATCTAGAAAAGCTACTGATAAAATTAAGAGTAGTAGGAAGATTAGACCAAGTTACTGCTATGGAAAGATGGAAAACTGCTCCATTTTCCCAGATCTCAGTATTTTGTGCAGTCAGTGACATCATGGAATTTATTTTATCACACTTCTTGCTTAATTAGGACATAAGAGAAAGGTAGGATGATAAAGAGTAGGGAATTTTCAAATGAAAAATGGCCTTCCCCCCAGCAAGTTATAAAAAGGAAATTAGAGTTTCTTGTTTGTTTTTGTGGCAGGAAAATTGAAACAAAAAACACCTAAAAGAGGAAAAGAAAGCAAGGAAGAGAAAGAGAGAAAGAAGAGAGAAAGATTATGTAAAACCTCTCTAAATTTCCAAAGAACAAGAGACAGAATTATGAGTGAGTCCTGGAAAGACTCCTGAGCTGGGATAAAAAGACACCATGTGAACAAAAGAAGTATTCTTTTTAAGTCTAGTAGCCTCCCCTGGTTAAGAATAGTCAAAATTAGTGAGAAATGAGAAACATGCTGTGCCTTGTTCATTGGTTTCATTCAAACCTAGCTCTAAAATACATAAATAGTTTAATACATTGATAACTTCAAAGTCTACATTTTTCCACTGGAAAGTGTGACAGTATTTATTATTTTGCCCTGTTCACATTCAAAAAGAAATTATTAGATCCAGGTATAATGATATTATTCAAATAAAATATAAAACAAGAGGCCAGTAATGGTGCTAGACAAGCAAGAGATCCTAAAATGTTAGTCAATGAGTAGTTAGTTATAAAGAACACTTCCCTGTCAATTATACCTCAAAAAAGCTGGAAAAAAAAAAACTGCATGTAAAAGTTTGGGGAATTTTTCTAATATAATTACCTTGTTTAAAAAAAAAAACACTTTGAGTATGCTTCCATTCATATAAATATTACAAAATCACATATCCCCCAAGAAAATATAAAGAGTAAAGAAAAAGTATATGCTATTATCCAAGTAGAATCCTTAATTCTATAAATGGCAGGTAAATACATTTGTGTTCAACAAAATAATTGCATTTTAATTCATTCTAATAAAAAAACAAGCAACAAAACTCTTTCTCCCATTTCTCTGTGTAGGTGGTATCCCAGTCCATAGTCCAGGCATACAAAAGAAACCCATTTTTTTTCTACATCAATATAATTCATCTTTCAAATCTGGATATATCCTGAAATCCTCAGCCAACTTGATGTTTCTTCTTTTTTCTCTCTGGGGAAGCTTCCAAGTTCCAGACAGGGTTTATATAGGCTATAGGAGTCCAAGTGGGGATTCTGTTCCCTGATGCCATTTCTCCATGTAGGCATTTATTGGTAAATCCATCATCCTGCTTTGTCTTTGGTCATAGGTCCACACAAATAGCTTACAGAGATATGCCTCACTTCCATTTATGTGAACCTTACAGGTACGGTCTTCGCTGCTTTAGTGCAATGCTTGGTGTTAGAGGAATGATTCAGCTTCTAGTTCACTCTGAGACACTCTCTGAGGCTTTGGAAAGACTTCATTGGGTTTGACTCAACAAGCAGCCATTTCTGAGCATACTGCTGCTTCCTAGAGCTCAGTTTACTTTCTATTCTAGAAAAGTTTCTACTCTAGAAAAGATGGTCACTGTGATAGAAGGGATGGGGCTGTGGCATGTGCAGAGTCAGCAGGGGAGGTGGTACACTCTTCCTCGGTCTCATTATGTTTCTCCAAATATTTTTCTGGGCTTGGAGCCTTCTCAATTCTCTTAAGTACTTCAGGCTGTAAACCAATGCCAAGAAGAGATTGGCAGGCTATTTTTTTTTTTTCTTTCTGGATTGCTACATCCTTCTCCTGAGGCAATGGCCCAGGATGCCCTAGCTATTTGAATAAGAAGGAAGTTCAGAAGAACGGAATTATCAGAAGGGGTAAAAAAAAATTGTTTAATATTTCAAACTTTCCCCGGAAATAGGAAAAATGTCTATGAGGTTATATGGAAGAAAATTAGCATAACGTTGAGGTTAGGTGGAAGAAATTAGCATAAATTAGAATAAAGTACTCTGATTTTGCTGATCTCTTTGCCTCCAAGCAATCCTATAGAACTGAACTTTGGATCTCTTTAAAATAGAGAAACTTGCAACAAAGACATTCTTTCCTATAACATATTCTTCTGTAGACTTCATTGTACACCCTGAAACATCTCTAGGGATAAAATCTTTGTTTTCTTCAGTAGATCTCACTATTAGAAATTGAACTCTTCCCTCTATGAAATATATCCAAGATCAACAACTGGTCATCCTGGCCTTGCCTTTGGAAGTCTCTCTAAGTCATACAGATAAAGTTCTCTTCAAACTGTAGGGTAGGCCAGCAGGCTAAAAACTCAGACAAGGAGTTGATGTTGTAAGCCTTGAGTCTGAAATTTGTAGGTCAGGCTAGCAGACTGGAAATTCAGGCAGGATTTTTATGTTCTGTTTTAACACAAAATTTCTTCTCTGAAAGACCCTAATTTTTGCCCTTCAGGTCTTCAATTGATTAGATGAAACCTATTCACATTATTGATAGTACTCTACTTAAAGTCAACTGATTATAGATGTTAATGACATCTACAGAACCACCTTCACACCAATACCTGGACAAGGTTTTGACCAAACAACTGGATACCACAGCCTAGTCAAGTTGACATAGAATTTAACCATCACACCTAACAAAAAAATCCTCCCAAGGTTTTTCAGACTCCTACCCTTAGCTCTCTGAGACAAGAATGGCATGTTTCTGCGAAAATGTTATCTCTCTGTCTTCATGCTCACAAGGAACACATGGTTAATCAATTATGGTACTCTTTTCCATTGACTACAAAAATGCTTCTCAACCCCATGCTCCAAAATGCCACTTCCATTTTACTAGAGCTAGCATACAAAATAAATGTATGGACTCTCCCTTCTTAAGCAATTTAGTCACCTTGTGCTTTTAGCTTTTGTTTCTCTGCTGATTGTCACAATACAGTTGGAAGCTGGATACTGAATATAGAAGAATCATTCAAAAAGAGCCTATAGTCAGAGATGAATGCAAGAAAAGAAACAATGGAACTGCAAAAACCCAACCCTGGTACAAGAGCACTACAGGATCCATATGATAACGTTAAGTCCAATAGAGCACAGGCAGTTAACTAAGTGTGAGCAGGGAAGATTTGGGGAGTTGCTCCAATTAACATCAAGAATGAAGATCTAAAACTTCATGGACGAAAGGGGACCAGGCTAAGACAAAAGAGGATTTCCATAGCAAACCCAAGACGAATAAATGGTGAGGATGTTCTGCATTTGCAAAGGATCCATCCTGGACTTTAAAATTGTGTTATTCCCCCGTGAAGGAGCCACTACCAGCGGTTAGTAGAATGGCCACAACCAGTGCTTCTTCATAACACAACTGGCAAGACACTAAGCCTGCTTTTTAGGCTTCCCAGTCAAGAGGAGTGAGTATTAGGATACAGTGTATTCTTCTGCTGCCAATACAGAGTTCAGTCAGGGATCCTCTGGAAAGTAGCATGAGAGGCTGATCAATACATGATTCTGAAACTGTGGCTCTAATTGTCACTTCTGGTTTACTGCATTGAATTTTATTGGTTTTGACTGATCTTTTATCAATCTTGTATACGATCATTATCTTTTATACTCATCTTTATCTTTTGTTTCCTTATTTCTCCTCAGGATTTGAATAATCACCAATCTCGTAGAATCAAAATACCAGGTTTATCTTTGCCTCAGCATCTCCTTCACGCTCACTGTCAAAGCACCAAATCCTATAACTTCTCTCCATTCCTTCCCTCATCCCCTATCCTCTTTGTTCATGTATCCTTTTATCTATACTTCTCTGTAAAGACCACTTTAGAGACCTCCTAGCCTCCCATCTCTGCCACTCTGACACATATTTTTGCCCCTTCTAATAGATCAAAGGCCCTTAAAACATGATTCTGCTAATGTTGCTTCTTTCACCAAAGGTTTTTGATAGGTCCTATAATCTTACAGAGTAAAATCCAAATTCCTTTAACATTCAGTGTCTCCCATAATCTAACCTGAGCCATCTTTCCAACATGGTCCCCAGTCTCCTATTCTGAATTATACAATCCAGAAGACTGTGCTACTTGCCCTTTCCTGAAAATGTTTGCATTATTCATTTGCATGCCCTTACACATGTGTTTGGTCTACTAGTTGGTTTCTACCCCTCTATTAGTCCATTCTTCAAAATCCAGCTATAAAACTATTTCCTTTACAAAAAGTTTCCCTGATCTCTTACTACAATGAATTCTCCTTTTTAATGAACTGCTATATCACTTGTAACATATAGCATTTTATCATAGTTACCTAAAAAGAGACTGTATTTCCCTACCATATAAACTGGATAATAAGAATCATTTTTTCATTCTTTTTTTTTTTGCCAGCAGTGCCTTTCACACATTAAATGTACACTGTATGTTTGGTAAATGGAATAATACACTGAAGAGTGAATCAAACCTTGGAGCAACCTCATTCTCAGTCATCTCTCATAATCCATGCGAATGAAAGATTTGGTTAAGCAGAGATGATTACAATCTCAAAAAAAATCCCGCAACTTCACAGTATACATGATTCTAGCAAATCTTTTTTTCCTGAAGCAATTTACAAGTAGCGAAAAATTCAATATGAGTTACTTCCTTCACTCTGTACACAGTCTCATTTATTCTTATATTCTTTCATTCAGCTAATATTTACTGTGTTTTTAATATGTTCCAGGCCTAATGCTAGATTTTAGAACTGTAGAGAACATAGCTCCTGCCTTCAAGGGCTTTCAGTGGGGATGATTGAAAAGGTCAACTATCATAATTACAGTAGAGTATGATGAGGTGTCTAACGGAGAAATACGGGTGGCCTTGGAAGACAAAGGAGGGGTACGTAATCCAAATCAAAATTCAGTGAAGATTTCACCGAGACAGCAGTATCTCAGCTGAACTGTTAAGGAAAGACAGAAGTTACATAAATGAACAAGTTTGGAGGAAGCAGCCCTCCAGGGAGAGGAACTGCGTATGTATGTGAGAGCAGAGAGGCACAGGTGGAGCAGGATGGACTCGAGAATGTGCAAGCAGCTGACTCACAGAAAACAACACTAGTGTAGGTGAGTTTCTTATGGCTTTTGTAACAAATTACTACAAACTTGGTGCCTTAAAACAGCATAAATTTATTTTCTCACAATTCAGGAAGCCAGAAGTTGGAAATCAGTTCACTGAACTGAAATCAAGGTGTCAGCAGGGCCACCTTCCCTTTTGAGGCTCTAGGGGAGAATCTAATCTGTTCCTTGCCTCTTCCAGATTCTGGTCCCTCAAAATAGAGGATAAAAAATGTTATTCCTTTATTAATGTCAACTAAACTGGGGAAGGAGAAATCACAACTCTCCCCTAATACAGCATAACCAACGAGCATCAGAGCAGACCCCAAATTCACTCCACTCTACATCTGAATAGACATTTTTATCCTTTCAAGAGTTGAAAAGAAATTCTCAGGAAATAACCACATTTAATTTCACAATATTATCCAGCAAGAAAAGGCAGGAAAGACATTTCTCTTCCACTGTAAATAGAAAAATCAAGTCCTATACAGATTAAGTACTCAAAGACGCCCAGCCAGTCAGATACAGATGAGACCTCCAGACTTAGCATCTGAGCTCCTTCTCAGACTCTTATTCCTAACCACATCAAAGAAAACAATAGGGAAGTTGTGTAAAGCAAGAAGACATTCCCTCCAAAGTAAGCAATCCTTACACCCGGCCTCAGGTGAGTAATTCCATCATCTTAGCTTCTAATCTGTAACTTAAAAAGCCTAGTCAGCCAAATGACATTGATTTTATTGCATATTCCAAGATATCATAAGGATAATTAATCTCCTGGAAAACAATACAGTCTGTTTTATCTCCAGAGAAACAAGGGCTAAGTTTGTTCTTGGTGAATTACACCCAAAGGGTGCCACTAACCTTCAAATGTGCTACTATATTATTTAACTTTAGACAGTTTAATATAGTTCCTGATTATTAATATGATTTTAATATCTGATAGTGCAAAAGGGTAATAATGTTGTAGAACTAAGACAGTAGAAAGAGGTAAAATTATCATCACTATTGGTGATTCACTGCTGGTGGTGAGTGATGATAAAAATATGCTTTTTGGGGGCGCCTGGGTGGCTCAGTCGTTAAGCGTCTGCCTTCAGCTCAGGTCATGATCCCAGGGTCCTGGGATCGAGCCCCGCATCGGGCTCCCTGCTCTGTGGGAAGCCTGCTTCTCCCTTTCCCACTCCCCCTGCTGTGTTCCTGCTCTCACTATTTCTCTCTCTGTCAAATAAATAAATAAAATCTTTAAAAAAAAAAATGCTTTTTGATTTGGTTCTAACTTAACAATTCAGAAGAAAAAATAGCCAATCAATCAGAGAGACCGAAAAAAGGAGTGACTATATTCTTTTTTTTCCCCCTATGTAATTCAATAAAATTGAGATATGAAGGTGTTTCAATCATCCAGAGGAACAGGTGTTTATACTCCAAATATTTGCTGAGCACTTACTAAGTGCAGGGCCCTGGATTAGGCATCCAGGCTCTAAAACCCCCTTTTCTCAAGTGCTCACATTTTCACTGGGAAGTCATATGGGAAAGGAATACATCATGCTATGCTACGTGCTATAATAAAAATACGTACCAAGTACTGTAGACTCCTAGAGGAAGGAATTACTTTTTCTTCCTGGATAAGCCCAGGAAATCTCACAGAAAGGGTGCAAGCAGATGAAGGGTATCAGTTCCTTCACCTAAGAGAAAGGAAAAGAAAGAGGAAGAGAAGCATTCACATGCCTAACCCTATGGTAGAAGAGGCACAGAAGCAGGGACTTTGTCCATCTTGTTCCCTGTCTTATCCACCACCTGCCATATTGTTTCTACCACTCGATAAATATTTATTGGACAGACAGATGAATTCTGGTACAAGGATAACGGAATGTGAGAAATTTTGTTATCTTGACTCATATTTAACCATAATTTTCTATCTGTCTACTTTCTAATTCAGGTTCACCATCTATTATTAGCAATGCCAAAACACAAAAACTTCTGAAAACCAGAAGTATTTTCCTAATTCATTTGGTGTCAAAATATAGCCTGACTTGATCTCATTTACTGGAAAGACCTGCCCTGGACTGACATAAGGCTATTTTTAATCTTTATTTACTCTAATTATTGTGAATATGTATCTACTTTGCTGAGAAAGTCGTAGTGTGTTTGATAATGGGGTGCTGCCCCAGACCTCACTGAGGGTTTTGTATAAGATTCACTACAAGTACTGTAGCACCTTTTTAAAATCTGAACATTTTTAAATTCCAAAACACAGTTGTCCCCAAGAGTTTCAGGTAAAAAAAAACTACAGACTTGTAAAATAATATAATTCTAGTAATAGGATAAGCCTGATAAAATTCATAGATCCTATCAAACTTTGCTTCATTACCTCCTTCTGGCCTATTGTTCCAGGTCTGTCTTATGCCAACTTCAGAGAAGGTTGATGTGTTGTCTCACTATGGCCCTGGATTACTGTCACTTCGTGTATGTGGTCGACTGCAGTCCAACCCCAATGTGGTGCTGACCTATCCAGGGGCCCAATATTGGCTCAAAATGGCCAAAGGTACCTCTCACACTTGACCCTGATATATTGTCACTGTTTGGGTGATCATAAACCGTATAATACCTCTTTAATAGTAATGGAGACAGGGCTCACACTCTGCGTGCCAAATGGAAAGAGACAGCAAAGTAAGAAATTATCCTCACCTTAATGTGAATGGACTATTGCTAGCTGCCTCAGAGACCAGAAAATTCAATACGCTGAAAGAAAAAGTGCAGAGAAGCAAGGAGATAAAGTCAAAGACAAATGTGTCTATTGCAAATCTTGCCAGGGACAAACCCTAAAAAGGAAGATGAAGACAATCTACTTATACTGAGCAACTAGTATACGGTATGAATTAGATGCTGATGATGTGTTGTCACATTTAATTAATTTAGATATCTTTATTTTACAGAGAAGGAGGGAAGTTTTTATTCAAGATGGGAAAACCTCCCCCAAAGCCAGAATTGGGAACAGGTAAACCGAGGATTAGAACAGAGGTAGGTTTCCCCCACATACTATGCCACACCACCTCACACAGCTCTGTGCTTTCAGTCACATGCGAAAGGATACTAACCTGAAAACAAGAGTGACCCTCACGTTGCACTCCTAGGTATGTCCATAACGCCCACTTTATCACAGATTAGCAGCAGTCAATAGTGAATAATCAATAGGCCATGCTCTTGCACACAAGGTCATGTGATTTATTCTTACTGTTATGAGTAGCAGGGGAAAGATGGGGAATTATTATAGCCTGCGCCTTGCACTGGAAACACTTCCCTTACAGTGATTTGTCTTCTCCTGTACCTTGCAAGGCAGGCATTATAATCTCTGAGATTAAGAGAAGCTGAGTAACTTTTCTTCCTCTGCTAGCAAGTGGTGGATAAGGGATTTAAATATACAATTATCTAACTCTAAAGCCCATGCTCTTTCCACACATCATGCTGTAACACTTTCAAATAAGGAGCTATTGTTGACATTGAATCATAAGGGCCATCTCTTATTCACAGCACGTAGCCTTGAGCCATAACTGATGGAGAATAGAAGACTCATTGCCCAGCCACAATTGCTCGCTCCCGATGAACAAGAGACACAAAAGCACAAAGAGAATTTCAAATGCCCTAGAAGAGCCACCTGCGACTCACCTAGCTCTGAGAATGCAATCTCGTTTCAGAAATATAAGACCAAAAATATGTAAATCAGCATATCATCATCTACTCACTCTTCACCCACACTTCTCAGTCTCAAGCCACCCATTGGTTCTGGCAGGACTCCCACCTGTACACCACTGGAGCTATACTGGACTAAGCTATGGACAGGCCCCCCATGATGTGACTTTTCAAACCTTGCTCACCCAGTATATGACAGCATGGATGACAGGGCACACAGACACAAGAAAATGGGTGCTACTCTTCTCCTGAGGAAGGACTGCAGCAAGAATATTCGCTTCTAGCTATAATACAGAATGGTATTAAAGAGGGGGAATAATCATTAGCACAGAGCTTTGTATCCACCATTTCCAAGTCTTCTCACTGCAGCCATATTCTCAATGACCTATGAGACACCCCTTCATATAGCATCTCCAGCACCTTGGAACTGGATAACACATTGGTTCTCAACCACAGGAGATAATGCCCAACACTTATCACCGGGCACTAAGTAGTGCTGGTGATGGGATTCCTAGGTGTGTGGGGTGTGAGAAGTGTTGCTACGGTTATATGGAGTGGACGTCTGTCCTTTATGGGAAGGGATCAGAAATCAAAAGGTGGTTCAAAAACTGTCCCACAAAAAATTAAGATACCAATTCCTCTACTGGTAAGTTCTGCCAGAGGACCGTCATTTGGTCCCAAGCTTGTGGTTAAACTCTGATTCCAGATTATTTCCTTGCCCCTCAATCCTTCAAACCATCATGCTCCTTTCACACAAAAGGTGTTACAGAAAACCAGCATTGCCTCAGATACGGAAATAAATATTAGTTTGGTATTTTCTAAAAACTTAGCCGTAAATAATAAGTAATGAGGGTAAAGAGAGTGAATGAGGGAAATAATATGAGAATTCTTAATCAGAAGTGCAAATATCATACTTCTTGATTTTAAATACAGTTTTAAAAAAAAAGTAAGGGTCAACCCAGCAAGGAACGTGGTACAAAAAATAATACTGTTCACCATTATCCTAGAGTTACCTCTCTTTCACCCTCCCTTAATTCTGCATCTTACTTCATCCCCAAATTTAATCCTGGACAGGAATAGATGATAGGATATCACTACTTGATTATTTGGTTCTGCACCAATAGGAATTTTTGGCTGATGATAAGAGTATGTAATGTATTATAGGGTCACCACACTATGGCCTACAGGTCACATTCAACCATGTCCTGTTTTTTGTATGATCTGGAAGCTAGGGATTTTTTTTGTATCTTTAAAGAGTTGTTAAGAACAATAAAGAGAAGAGAGAGGAGGAAAACATGACAAAGTTTGTATGTGGCCTTACAAAGCCTAAAATATTTACTATCTGGGTCTTTACAGAAAAAGTTTGCTGACACAAGAAAATGGATGTATTAGTAATTTGTACTTTAAGCATTCTTAGAACAGGGATGGTGACTCCGATTCTGCTTAGATAGCACTGATTAGTCACAGCACCATGCCAAAAGGTCCCCAACTCAGGATATATTTTTTAATAATGAAGATAGACAGCTACTAACATGCCATACCTACATGTAGTCTGGAAAGTTATCAAATATAAAGCCCCATGCACCTTAGCAAAGGATCATGTACTTGCTGCTTATTTGAAGAAAGCCCTCATTTTGCCTTAAGGTTATTACCAATAGCCCTGTTCTCCAGATCTTTATTTCTATGTAAGTAATACAGGGGCCCAAACAGCTGTCCTGAGCTCTCTCCATCACTCCTACCTCAGTTTCCATTAATTCTTTGCCATTGAGTAGCAATAAATTAGGGAAATATTGCCAAGAAGGGAATTATGAAGATCATAATTAACAAAGGAGACAGTTGGAGGATTTATAGTGAAGGCTGATCCCAGTCTAGTTTCACTGGGAAAGAGCATCATCTCAATTCCATTTGCCAGTAATTAGCTCTGCCTTTATTGCATTGTAAATACTGCTTTAATTACCATGCTCCTTAGTTCAGAAGATGGAACTCAGTTTCCTTATTGGATTTCATGTCCTGGCATCCCTCTT
The DNA here is from genome assembly GCF_002201575.2 of Neomonachus schauinslandi. Lineage (NCBI taxonomy): Eukaryota > Metazoa > Chordata > Mammalia > Carnivora > Phocidae > Neomonachus > Neomonachus schauinslandi. Next base: position 18,808,747 of record NC_058413.1, on the reverse strand, counting down.
CATCACTCCCTGAGCCTTTGCTGTGCACAATAGATGTATGCAAATAAAACTGGCAATGGCAGCGACAGAGGATTACAAGGGGTAGTGACAAGCAATATGAGAGATGCACAGTTTTCGGGAAGGAGCTGCATCCCTCTCCCTAATTGTCATCCTGATCCCTCTTATCCTGGAGTCTCAGGAGGAATTAGCCAACATGGATACGGCAATCCTGTTGGGATAACTTTTGAAAAGGATAACTTCAACAGAGCCAGCAGGGATAACCATATTCAGAATGTCAAGACCACAACAAGGAAGCAGTCATTAATAGGCATTAATTAGTATCAGCTAGGAGCTGCACCAAGAAGTACAGTGGCCAGAGTTCATGGGATGTAAACTTGAGGCTCAGTTCATCCACTAACTCAGGGTAGGACTTGAATAAATCATTTCTCTTTTTGGACAGCAGCTTCCACCACTGAAAAATGCAGTTTGATGAGGTGCTTGCTTACAACTCTAGATCAAAAATTGTATGAATTTATAAATAGTATGGGGGTGCCTGGCTGGCTCAGTTGGTTAAGCGTCTTACTCTTGGTTTCAGCTCAAGTCATGATCTCAGGATCCTGAGAAAGAGCCCTGCAGGGGGCTCTGCACTGAGTGCAGAGCCTGATTAGGATTCTCTCTCTCCCTTGGCCCCTCACAAATCCTTGCACATGCATGCACTCAGTCTCTCTCTCTATCTCTATCTCTTTCTCTCATAAATTTTAAAAATATATAAATTGTATGAATTTATAAAGACTTTTTTTTAAGATTTTTTTTTTTTTTATTTATTTGACAGAAAGAGACACAACAAGAGAGGGAACACAAGCAGGGAGAGCGGGAGACAGAGAAGCAGGCTTCCCACGGAGCAGGGAGCTGGATGCGGGGCTCGATCCCAGGACCCTGCGATCATGACCTGAGCCGAAGGCAGATGCTTAACGACTGAGGCACCCAGGTGCCCCTATAAAGACATTTTAAAGAAGATCTATTCTAATTTTGTGTGGCAGACATCACATCTCCTAAACCCACCAAGTGATTTTAGCTGTAACTATGGTGGACAGTTCTGTGAACGTTTATGTTTCTTTTGAACTGCCAATTTTTGGGGTGCCTGGGTAGCTCAGTCAGTTAAGCATCTGCCTTCAACTCAGGTCATGATCCCAGGGTCCTGGGATCAAGCCCCGAGGTGGGCTCCCTGCTCTGCAGGGGTGGGGGGGGTGGTCTGCTTCTCCCTCTCCCTCTGCCTGCAGCTCCCCCTGCAAATAAGTAAATAAAATCTTTTTTTTTAATGTTAAAAAAAAAAAAGAATGGTCAATTTTCCACCTCAAGCATATACCCTGCCTTTCCACATTCTGCTCTGGGGTCAGCTCACTGAACATCATGCAAGGAGAGTCCCTGGGTGGAACCCTCAACAAACAGGGGACAGGAGTGGATGAATAAGTGCCCTATTCTCCCATCTTTCAAGTGGATGATTTTGGGACACATCTGGTATGCTGCTCATGAGAATTGAACCCTGCTGCCTGTGTGACCTCGATAATAATCCCTTATATTGGCTTTTCTTCCTTCCTCGCTCCTTGACATCTGCTTTGTAAGTTCAACTCCTAAAAAAAGAAAAAAAGAAAAAATGGCTTCCACCCAAGTACCTGTCTAGGGCTCTGTTGTCAAGGAACACAAACTAAGATACCCTTTCTGTTTAAAGACAAAGAAATTAAGGTGAGAAGAAAACAATGTAACTAGACTGAGGGTAGTGTACTTCCTACTGCCCTATTTATAGATGGACAGTCCACTGGGTTGCCTAACATGCCCAGAAGAGAATGACTATGGTTCCTTTCAGGATCTCATCCAAAAAAAATATATCCAGCAAAACAGAAATATTAGTAATTCCTATTGTATAAAGAGTAAGAAATATCATAGGTGACGGAAATATCAGCAACAAAAATAAGACCACATGCTCTGATATTAAATAGACCTGGATCTGAACCTTAGTTCTACTATTTTGTAGCTGTGTGAGCTTGTTGTATAAGCTTTTTATACCTTATTTTACTCACCTATAAGATAGCAGGAATAATACCTCAAATATAGCGACTTCCCAATAAATTATCATTATAATCTTATCATTATTATCATTCTTATATCTAATAATTTTGTAATTGCCATTCAAACAAAAAAGAAAACTATCAGGGCTGCAAATGGTAACCTTACTCAAAATTTAAGGTTTTAGCTACTGTGTGCTCTTTCAAAACAACCGAGGGAGTGTTTTTTTCTTCTTTTCTGATTATTGTGACACAAAGACACAGGAAAACACAAACGAAAAGGAGCACTGCAAATTGTATCCCCTTCTCCCTCTGTCTGGAACTTTGATGGAGGCCCACTGATGATACTTGGCATTAATGCATCTCATTCCTTTGGTTTGTGGACTGACACACCCAGGCTTGATGAAGACAGAGACAAAGATCCACCCCGCCTGGCTCTCCATTTTTCTAAGCCACTTGTGCCAGGTTGTTAGGGAACACATCCCAGGTTCTGCAGAATTAGCAGGCAAGCATCCAGTGGTGAATACACAGGAATGCAAAGCCATGTCAGACGCTCTTCCAATCTCAAGGACCTTAAATGTCATCAGAACCCTGCTACAGCAACCTTGCCAAGTGGTCACCCTGCTTCTCCTGAATGTTGCCACATTACAAGACAGCTTATTCTGTACTTAGACAGCTCTGACTTTTAGAAAGCTTTTCTTTATTCTCATCTAAAGTATTTTCCCTGTAGCTTACATTCATCATTTGCCATAATTCTAATCTATTAAGTCATCTAGAATAGAAGTGAATCTTTTCTCCATATGGCAACCCTGGAAAAAAAACTGGAAACCTCAGTCACATCTTCTCTTGGTTGCCCTTTCTTCTGACTAGACAACTCTGTATTGTTTCTCAGTTCTTCATGGATTTCCCACCACTCGGGAAAATCAGAGAAAAAACTTGAAAGTATCTAAATAGCTAAATGCCTCTGAAATTAAAAATAATAATAATAGGTATGGCTTAATTCCTAAACAAATCATTGAGAGTTGGCAGCATGATCAAATAGAGTCCATGAACACATTAATTACTTAAAAGGAAGATGGTTATTCAGGAAGAACATGGGCTCCGGAGGCAGACCAACTTGAATTTGAATCTCAGTTCTGCTGCTTATTTTGTCGAGTGACCCTGGACAGATTACCTAACCTCTCTTAGCTTCAGTTTCCTTATCTGTAAAATGGTCTTAAAACACCTGTTCCAGAGGGTTATTGTGAGGCTTCAGTGAGAGAAAGGATGCGAATGTGTTTACTGTACAGCCTGGCCACAAGGTGTTGTAAAAAGAACATGTGCTTTGAAGCCAGATGGAGGAGCTGGAATTCTGGCTGTCCCACTGCTGCTCTGAGATTTTGCACCAGTAACTCAGGTGTTCTGAGCCTCGCTCTCCTCATTTGTCAGATGCCAGAGAACACCGAATCTGAGAATTTACTGTAAAGATTAGAAATATTATTTGTGAAGTACACAGCACAGAGCCTGCTTCTTGAGTTACCCTTATTTTTACAAACTCAAAAAAAGTTTCTTTTTCTTTTCACTTCCATGGACTCTCATTAGAAGATGCAAATCAGTATAATCTCCTGGTTTGGGGTTTTTACCAAGATGGTAGTGAGTGGGATGAGTGTTATGAATAAGATGATGTCTAACATGAATTTATAAAATGTAAAAAAAAATCCGGAAGACTCCCCCATAAAGAGTTTACAAAAAATAAATAACAATTATGCCAAAACAATATACAGATTTTTTTTTTACATAGTGATGTTGAATAAGAGACCAAAAGAGTCCTAACTTGTGGTTTTTGAGTTTAAAATGCTGGCCGAGAAATTCACAGGGATGGAGCCAGACGGTAAGTGTGGGGAACACTGAGAAGAATGTCGAACATTCTGGATGGTGCAAAAAGAGAAAGAGCACATAGATTCTATCCAAGGGTACACCTTTCAAGAAGTACAGTGGGCTCAGTGCCAATTCATCTCTGCCAAACACACATCCTTTCGAGAAGGACTGTCTGAGCACATGAAAGGCAAATTAGAAATGACAACCTGCAGGATAAAGACACTATGACTTCCAAGCCCAAATTTAAAAGCAACTCTGAAAACATATAGTGGAAAAAGTATCAGAAGATTTTACTTCTGACCTGTTCTCCACTCTACTTTGTACCCTGAACAAATCACTTCTCCCTGTCTCTCTGTCTCAGCAGATGTATGATAAAGAAGGGTGCAATGGCTGATTTCTGAGGTCCCGTTCAGCACCAACAAATGCTGTGTGTCTTTCCTGTCAAAGGTATTCAAGACTGATTAGCATCAGGAAGTCAGCAAATTGCCAGGGAGCTCTTAGCATGGAGCCTGGAATAGCACAAGTTGAATAAGGAAATATGCCTAGACGTGTACGGCTTCGAAATTAAAATCCATCAGTGAATGTCTAGTTAATGCTCAAAGTGGTTTATTAACATCCAATTAATTGAAACATGAGATCACTTTGAGGACATTGGCTTTCACTTATTGGAACCAGTTCAGACTGAAACCCAGATCCAGAAACTCTTGCATAAAAGTGTAACTTCCCCAAGGATATCAGTGTCTCCCTCAATTCTTTTAAAAGAGTTCTCTTTCTTTGAAAAGAATCTAAGAGGTGGTAGCAAGAGCCTCTGTCTTTTAAGCCAAGAGGGAAGTCTCCATCTCTTTCACACACATGCCTGCATCCTTCCTCCCTTAGTCTCAGCTCCTGGCACTTCTTTATTGTGAGGCACAGGCTAGATACATTCAAGTGTGTGCCCTGTGCAGAAAGCGGAAGCGAGTCTGAGGGAAGAGGATGGTGTCTGGGGGCCTTAGGGACATGAACACAAGGCTGCCCGCACACCATCTGCTCATTTGCTATCTAGATATAAAAAAAAAGAAAAAAGAAAATTGGGCCTGCAGATGCAGTATTTTTAGGGATATATCCCTCCTGTAGATGCAGCCTAAAAGTTCAATATTAATGACATAATTATGTAGATATTACATGTAATGATAATAATAATTATTCTGACCACCCTAGTGGAACATAAGCACCCTCATTTAGCCACAAACACATATCACGCTGTCATTACAGAGGTTATAAATTGCTTCTTCATGGGCTATTTCCTCATAGAAATGTAGATGCTCGGAAGCTTTGTCCTCCTGCCATCTCTAGGGAAGTCAGTTTGCCCTGATGGGCTGATAAAGGAAGTAATCTTCCAGCCCCTCCCCTTCGCATGGAGAAAAAGCAATATTCATTTTGGACCACCCACTCTCTGTCTTACTCTTTATCCCCTTTATTAAATGCCTTTGCCATTCCATTCCAGCAACAGAAGGCTGGGGGGGGGCCAGCCGGACGGCATGTTGTTGAAATCGCTCCCCATAAAAACGTGCCTACGATATTACAGCAGCTTTGATGCTGTCGTAATGCACCCATAAAATCAAGGAACATGTGTAGAGGCAGCTGCTGGTGGCAGCGAAGGAATGTAAAAAACATGAGGCTGTTGAAAAACTTTGATAGGTTTTACTGCCAGCCAAGTATATATACTTTTTATGGTCTGCTATATGAACCTACAAAAAAAAAAAAATCATGCTTTAGTGTGTTTATTCATTCCATCATTTACGACAAATTCCTGAGACAAACTAGGAGACCAGATGATTACTTTTCAAATCAGTGGTCTCTGTGTAGCCTTAAGAAACTGAGAGAGAAAGGAAAAGGCCTTTAATAACTGGTCCGTAGAAGGCAAACGAGGAAGCCCCAGGAAGAGGTTAATGTCACTGCACATAAACCATTTCTCTACATCGTACCCTCTGAAAACATCAGGACCCCCAGAGGATGGCTACTGTAATTAGTAATGGTCTACTGTAATTAGGCTTTGCTGTAATTAGTAATGGTCAGGCGGGGATATGATCATTGATGGGGGAAGAAAATCAGATTACCTAAGCCTAAGGGTAGTATTAGTTTACAAACAATATAAAGGTGCACAAGGTAAGACAATAGGATGTGGGAAGAAAATATCAGAACTGCCATTATATTTATTCATATGTAAAAATAACAGGGAATAAAGTATGCTTTACTAATATTTAATATATGCTCATTGAGAGTGCTCCTATCACTAGCAGATCAATACAGCTGAGGACTTGATCCAAAATTCATATGCTGTAGATTCATATACTGGGATAAATGCTCCAAAATTCCTTACTATAAATGTGGGATCAAAAAGTTTAGAGATTGCCAAGTTAATAGTACAAAACTCTTTACTTAACACTGTAAGAAAAATCCCAAGTATTTAAGAAATAGATAACCCTTCTATTAATAAAATGCTTGAGAGCATGGAAAAATGGCAAATTTCCAAATCGTTTTATTTGGCTGGTACATGTGTTCTGTGTTTGGTTGGTTGGCTTTTGTTTGTTTGCTCTTCCTTTAAATGTAATCCTTCCGTGACTCCTGTGTTTTTTCTTAGAGTTTTTATTCCACTGGTATTTTAATGGACACCTGGAAGGGTTAAAATGCATACATCCACAATGTCCCCTTATCTTGCTCTTCCCAGTATATGAGGTGATTCTCCTTGCTGCAAGACACAGTGAGGTTCAAAAGATTAACCAGCTACTAACAGTCATGTCCATGACTAGAGCAATACTCACGACTTGAGTTTTAATAACAGAATTTAATATATTAAAAAAAAAAACCTGAGTTTGATAATGGGAACAGGGTTCATATTCCGGATCTGCCACAAATAGGCCTGTGTGTTAAGTGTTACTCTCTCTTAGACACAGTAGAATCGTCTATAAAACGGAGATAGTTCACACATATCTTTATGAGTTTGGTCATACTTGATAAATGGAAACTATGATCACAAATATTATAACATGATATTTATTTCCTATAACATCTGGAAAGCATCCTGAAGAACAAATAACTCAAAAGATTTAGCATTACCATAGTGAAAATAAGGTTAGGGAAGGAGGAAGTAGTAGAGGAAAATAAGAGAAGCCTGAATGAAGAATGAGAAGGAAAGAATTTAAAACACGGTTGAATGTATTCTGAAGTCCCGCTTAGCACTGCAAGATTAAAGGAGTTAGCACCATCCTAAGCAGCCAGGAATTGCTTTCTTTGGGAAAAGATACAGCTTGGTTTAAATCTTTCCACCGGTCTTCAATGATTTATCTCTTGGCAACACAGGAACCAATGAAAGGAGCAAATTTCCATTCCTGATTTGTAGGACGCAGGTACAAAATCTATTAATAGGCACAAAAGGCCAGATGGACTGGCCAAGGCCTGGAGCACAAAGGTTAGTTTTCAAGAACCATCTGGGGCTTGTTCTTATGCCTTAGTGAAAAAGCAGTGAGAGCCCAGAACACAACACAGTCAATTAGGAAGGCAGTAGCTGGAGGCCTGCTGGTCTGCCAGGCTTTCACTGCTATAGAAAAATGATGGCTTGGAGAAGGGAAAAACTTATCAGTTATTTTCTTCTTTTTTTAATTTTCAAGAACACCTGGATACATTTTGGTGGCTAACATAGTAAGCAGAGAAATTAGGACTTATCCAGGTACATGCTTCCCAGTTGCACATAAATTTCCAGAACACTCCCCGCTTCCATCTCACAGGATGTTCCCGTGGTAGGAAGAGAGACAGACCTGGATCTGGGCATGCACTGTATTAAAATCCAAGCTACTCCTCAGAGGTTACCCAACACCCTCACAATTTGGTTGCTATGAATATTATCTACCTTCCTGAAGAGTTCATGGTAAACTTTCAGATACATTAAGTTTCTAGTGTAAACATAAATACCTCCAGCATCATCATAGCAGGACAGAATGGTTTTAAATGTCATCTCTTTGCTACCTAGCCATTGGATTTCAGACAGATTACTTAACCATTCTGTACTGCAGTTTCTTCATGTTAAATGATGATAATAATTGTCTTTTTTCATGTTAATAAGTGATTAAAGAAAGAAAGAATTTACGTGAGAAGTTTATGTTTAGCTCGGTGTGTTCACTGTTTGCTCCATTCATTTTGTCAACATGTGTTCACTGGGTACCATCTCAGTGCCATATAATAGCATAGTGGGGAAAAGATACGTGGTATACCAGTTTATAATAGGCAATTAATTTACAGCAGTTATTTTTAAAGAAACAACTGCAGAAATTTGGGAAATAGAAAAAAAAAGGATGTTTTTTAAAACCTATAACCCTACTGGTCATGTATAACCAGTTTTAATATTTTTATATAATTCCTTGTTTTGATTCATTTGAATAACAACTTAGGCTAAGGCTTAAAAAAGTATAAATCAACTCTAAATGATGTGCTTCCTATGAGAATATGTAATAAACAATATTTAGAAATTATTTTTTGCTAGTTTTATATGTTTTATGTGCATTCATACATACAGGTGCATAGCCAAATTTTTAGTTTACGAGAATATTTTAATTTTGGAATAAACAAGGCAAAAATATTATTTGAAGCAGACAGGTCTCATTTTGAATCTAGGCTATGCCTCTAACCAGCTGATCTTGGGTGAATTTACTTCTCCTTCTCTAAGATTCAGTTTTTTCATCTTCAAATTTAGTTAAGGTTCTATATATGATCTAGTTATTACCAATGTCTAAAAGAATACAAACCTGGGTGCCTGGGTGGCTCAGTTGGTTAAGCAACTGCCTTCAGCTCAGGTCATGATCCTGGAGTCCCGGGATCGAGTTCCGCATCGGTCTCCCTGCTCAGCGGGGAGTCTGCTTCTCCCTCTGACCCTCCTCCCTCTCATGCTCTCTCTCTCTCATTCTCTCTCAAATAAATAAAATCTTTTAAAAAAATAAAATAAAAGAATACAAACCTTTTGTTATTTTATGACATTAATAAATGTCTGCCTCAAATTTTATGGTGAGTTTATGATAATTCTGTGGATAGAATTTTAAAGTATATGCTTTGACCTAAAAAATCAATGAGAGAAATAAATGTATTAAATAACTTTATACTGAAACAAAACGACAGCATAGGTCACATTAGATTCAACTACTGCAGAAGTTTCTCACCCTCTCCTAAAACATTCTTTCAGGCATAACTGAACTGAAACCAACCAGTAATCAAGACTTTAAAAAAAAACAAAACAAATGAGAACATGTCTATGAATTTTTCATCATTGAAAGATTCAAGTTATAGGAATAAGAGGCTGAGTTTTTATGTTTATTTGTTGTTTGGTTGGTTTTAGTATGAACTGATGTGATTTTTGGGACTTTTCCAACTTCTGTCATAGTCCCAAAATGATGTATTTATTTGGTTTAAGTAAAGTAGAGACTGGGTTGCAGGTAACCGAGGAAGTATGCTGAATGACCCATTTAAGGGCCAATGATCAGCCACAGAGAAAAGCACCTCATAACTGCAGGTGTCCTGGAATGAGACTTTTCCCTCCCTTATCTTCCTCCTACCTGAGACAAGCATCAAGAGGATAAAACAAAGATAATGGAGACAGGGATAATAATGCCTTTCTACTTCCTCTATCCAAATTTTCTTTTCCTCCCATTGCTGACAGATTTGCAATTTTTAAACCTCTGGCAGAAGATTTGATGTCTGCTCAGTGAGATATCAGGATATCTTAGGCTTCTTCCAATTCTACATTAGTAGGAATTCTAGAATTTTTAAAAGTCTGCATTATCTTCTATTTAGACCATGAAGCTGTCCTGGAGAAATCTAACCATTACCTCCTAGAGCCTACCATTGTGCTCCTAGAATATATTCAGTTTGGCAACTGATTTTAAATCACAGTGATTTACTGCCCTAGCTCTCATCTTCCCACCTAAAGTGTTCATGCCTTAAGGGTAGGGCCACAGCTTTTACTTATCTTCTGTGTCTCAGCATTGAGCAGCTCTTATGAAATAACAACAGGGTTAGGAGACTTCCCAAGGGTGGGGACACATAGGCACACACAATATAAAGAGAGAAACTGGGCCATTCAATTTTGCAATTCTTGTTAAAACAAAACAAAACTCACGTTGTCTTTTGGTAAGACTCTCAAAGTGTGAACTGTTTTCCTGATGAAAGGGCCACCAACTAATCCAAAATCCAATTCCTCTCCTCAATTCTTACAAGTAAGTATTGCACAAATCTCATAGACTTTCATTTGTCCATTAATTCCAAGGTTCTTTCCCAGTGAGCATCCAAGTCAGGTATTAAAAAGTATGAAAATGAGTTCCATAACCTAAAATTAATGCTTTACTTGAATTTACTACAGAATTTAATTAAATATTCTATAAAACAAAAGAGGAAAAACAGTCCTCCAACTGGAAAAGCACTTACCATGGATACATATAAGAGTGGACACACTTACAAGCACATTATTAGAATCCTGCTTAAAAATGGGATTTACTGGCCCAGGTGGGTTCTGAACCCTCATATGTGTGTAACAGGAAAAAGGTTAAAATGAAGAAATAAAGATGGTAACACTCATCTATATTCTGGTTTAGATCTGAGCCTTTGTAAAAATGCCCATCTCAACATTACCCACTGAAATGGTTATGAACCAGACAATACTAGAGTCAGCAATCACATAGAAAAATTGAAACCATCATATATTTGCTGGTGGAAGTGTAAAATGAGGCCATCACTTTGGAAAAGTGCTAGGAAGTTTCTTAAAAATGCTAATACAGAATTACCATGTGACACAAGAATTCCACACCTAGGTATCTACCCAGAACAAATAAAAGATATGTCTGCACAAAGATCTATACACAAATGTTCTAGCAGTTCATAATAGCCAAAAAGTAGAAATAACCTGAATGTCCATCAATTGGTGAATGAATAAAGAGAATGTATATATACTCAATGGAATGCTATTCAGTAATAAAAGGAATGGAAATACTGATACATACTAAAAAAAAAAAAGGCAAGCTATTAAAGAACACATGTTGTAGGATCCACATATATAAAATGTCTAGAGAAGGCACATCTACAGAGACAGAAATGTAGTTGTCGAAGGCTGGGAATGGAAATGGGAACTGACTATAAATGAGCAAGACGTTTCTTTTAAGTTTGATGGAAATGTTCTAAAACCAGATCATGGTAATGGTTGTATAACTTTGTAAATACACTAAAATCCATGGACTTGTCTAGCTAAACCAGGTGAAAGATAGATTTTATGGTATCTAAATTATGTCAGTAAAGTTGTGTAAAAAAAAAAAAAACCAAGAGGCTTCCCAGACTGTTTTGAGGAAAGAGCAAGTAGGACAAGGCATATTCTCTGCTGGATAAGACTAGTATGATTTCATTCAGTTCATCGATTCAGCAACTACGTGACTTTCAGTAAGTTAAGCATCCTCTCCCATCTAGATTTGGGGATAATCATAACATCTTCTGTTGTCCTGAGAATTGAATGAGATAACATGTGAAAGTTACCTTAAAAGAATCCATGGTGGTGGGAGATAGTCCATAAATGGGCCACAGCTCTAAACAGTAATGATGAGGATGTTGAAGCTCAGAGAGATGGATGGCAAAGCTATTTGAACTTTTCTAACTGCTTAGCCCAGCTTTCAGTACAGATCTGCCTTCTCATCTATGAAGAAGTCTTAGGTCATTTTGTCTAGTAGTGTCTAATCCAGGTTGAAAACTCTTCCTACTGGTTCCATCTTGAATGATATTTCCAGACCTCTGAAGTGGGAACCTCTTTTCTCACCTAGTCTTGTCCAGCAGAGAATATGCCTTGTCCTACTTACTCTTTTCCCAAAACTGAGTCTCAGAAGCTTCTTTTTTTTTTTAATCAACTTCAAAGCAAACTCAGAGAATTGAACCACATGAGCTATGAGTTCTCTACTCAGATCTAACAATTATTGACAACAATTTATCATTATATTAACAATTACATTATCAACTGACTTTGCTAAAAACCCACAAGATACCTAGAGACCCTAGTGTCTACCAATTATCAGACACCAACTATTTAGGATGTTCTTAATAATCGTCACAATTTTCTTTTTTCTTTTTTTTCTTTTTTTAAGATTTTATTTATTTATTTGACAGAGAGAGACACAGCGAGAGAGGGAACACAAGCAGGTGGGAGTGGGAGAGGGAGAAGCAGGCTTCCCGCCGAGCAGGGAGCCCGATGCGGGGCTCAATCCCAGGACACCAGGATCATGACCTGAGCTGAAGGCAGACGCTTAACAACTGAGCCACCCAGGCGCCCCTCATCACGATTTTCCAAGGTAAGTATTATTATACCTTTACAGACAAGAACACTGGGATCCAGTTGGTTTCATATTAGAAGGGAGTTAGTTAGCCTCTAAATTTACCTAGCTGATAGAGGACAGAAAAGGAATTCAGACCCAAGTCTTTCTGGCTCCAGAGTACCTACTATCATTTACTATTTCACTTATCTCCTCAAACTTTACCTAAAAGTCAAGATGATGCTTACAGTTCACTCAATAAGAGCCAGAAAAGTCCAGGTGGAGGTGACTTGATATTGTTGCTATTGTTCTCAAAGCCAACTTCATCTGCACATTCCTGATATGCCTTACCCCACATCTGGATTTACACAGGAATAAAATGAGGGTGATGTGATTCATTGTGTTAAAAATGTGTTAGAAGATGGTTAACTTTAAATTTCTTTCAAAGAACTATTAACACATCATTAGATTTCCATAAGCTCAATTAGCACACAATTTCAGAGGGACCACCTGTTATACAAAGAGAGGCCACCTGTGCCAGCCAAGGAGCTGTTGTTAATTCATCAAAACCTCAGGGACTTGTTTTCAATTAGTTGAATCCCCAATATGGTTTGATTTCCTGGGTGTGAGCTTAGCCCTTGAGACAACTAACAGCACTTTCCTGAAATTTCGACCTCCAAGACAGAGGAGGAGCAGGAAGTGCAAACTGGAAGTCAAGAAATTAAGTGGCTCAGGGCTAAGATCCCTTAGCAGACCAGTCTTGGGAATAACAACAGACACTGAGGCTCAGGCTGGCCTAGGCAAGAATATGACATTCTATGCCAGGACATTTTGTATATCAGGGTCAGTAGACTCTCTAAGGGATGTGTCTGAGATCAGTTTCTTCTGAGTTCTGGGCTGCTAAGGAGCTAATTCCCAAAGCCAATTACAGTGAAGAAAAACCAGTTGTTCTACCACATGGCACCAAAATCACCTGAGTGTTCCTATAGCCTGTGACCTTTAATTCTGAGTCTTACAACCAGAATTCATCCTCTCCTCCCCAATTTATATAACCTAACCACTAATCAAGCCTGATTATTTTAAAGTTATTGCAAAAAAATTCAGACATATACAAAACATAGAAGACTCACATAATAAATCTCTATGTACCTAACTTCTGGGTTTAACAATTACCCCTTCTGACCAATATTACCCCATCAACACTCCCACCTACTCTCCCTCTCCCACTGGATGGCTGTGAAACAAATCCAGACATCATATCATATCATATCATAAGAAATATTTCAGCAGGGATATATACTTGTTAAAGAACTTTTCTTAAAAGTTAACTATGATACCATTATCGTGTCAAAGCAGGAAAGCGAGGTTCTTGTCTCATGGAGTCGAAGAATGAAGCTTGCAGACAAAGGAAAGTAAGTAAAGCAATAGAGTTTTATTAAGCAAGGAGACAGAAAAAGCTCTCAGGAATGAGAGGGGTCCCAAGAGGGTTGCCAACGTGAGCCTCCACTGATAGTCCTTTATTTAGAACTGACCAGGTAACTTGCAGCCTTATCATTCTTGTGATGTTTTAGTTTGAGTAAAGACTGGTGATAACATCTTTAATGGCTTACTTCCTCTTTGGGGTCTGATTATTCTTTGTTGGTTACAATGTGACTACCACAAAAAGACCCCACTTCTGACATCCAGGGCAGGGTGGTCAGGTTTATTCCCTTATCTCTGGTTTCATTACACCTCAGCATTTCTAGGTTTTTTGGTGAGCCTGAACACGTAGCCCCCTACCTATCTCTCCCTACCTAGGCTTACCTGTCCCTTACTCAATGAGACCCTTCAAATATATATCAGTGGATCATATACTTGGGGAATGATTGCCAACATGTATGGGGCAGGGGGGCGTTGGGTTGGGATAAATGAAGTTTCCAAGGGAATTTTTTTTTTAAGATTTTATTTATTTATTTGACACAGAGAGATAGTGAGACAGACAGCACAAGCAGGGGGAGTGGCAGGCAGGCAGAGGGAGAGGGAGAAGCAGGCTCTTTGCTGAGCAAGGAGCCCAATGTGGGGCTTGATCCCAGGACCCCAGGATCATAACCTGAGCCAAAGGCAGCCGCTTAACCAACTGAGCCACCCAGGTGCCCCTAAAGGAATTTTTATACGTTAAAATAGACTTACAGGATACGGGGGGCTCAGGCTAAGATTGCATTTTGCCCTTGGCAAAGTATTAAGCAGCTGAGGCAGCTGAGTTCCTAGAGGAAAGTCATTCTGCCTGTTTTAAGGACTTGTCAATGGGCTGTAAGTAATAAGGAAATTTAATTTTTCTTTTGCCTTTGTTTTTCACATCAATGTCTAATCAAATTTAAAAATTATTTCTTACTATCATCAAATAGACAGTCCATGTTCAAAGTTACTTGACTGTTTCAGAGAGTAAATCTACAATTATTTTGTTCAAATTGGGATTTACATAAAGTCTAAATACTTGATATATCAAGTCACTTTTAACCTACAGTTCCTTTCCCCTTTTATTTCCTTTATGAAGAAGCTAATTATAGGTGCTCTAGAGATTTCCATTGTCTGAATAAATCAAAGTGGTGTCATTTAACATGTTCCTCTTCCCCCTGTATTTTCTTTCCAAATTGGTAACTGGATCTAGGGATTCAACCAGAATCAGTTGGTATTTTGTCAAAAATATAGACCACGTGTTTCTATCAGAAGATAAATACTGTAGGCTGTCTTCTTTTTTGTAATGTTAGCAGCACTGATGATCACTGCCACATCTATTCTCTCATCTCAGATTACAAAATTGTAGTATCTCAATTCTATAATCTCTTCCTTTATTAGCTAGAGTGTTTTGATAAATAAAAATCAGTATTCAGTAACTATTTGGTTACTCTCATGTATGGTCCCTAAAGAAAAATGAGGATAAATGCTTAATTCTTTTCTCTAATTTATTAGTTTTCAAAAGAATAATTTGATTTTCTAAAATCCTCCAAAGATGGTGAATGAGGTTTTCATTTATAATATCATTATGAATTCATGGACTTAAATATATTTGACCTGTATAGTCTATTTCTGTGATACTTATTAATGTTCAAACTATTCTAGATTTAGCCCATGGGAGTCTCCTCAAGTTGATTCCTGAGTTCTTTTGATATAACCCTAGACGGCTTCAGTAGCTTTCTTCTTTTCTATATAATAAGATGCATTTTTTAATTTAATATTTTTAAAAAATTTTTATTGAGATATACTTGACATATTGTGTAAGTTTAAGTTGTACATCATGTTGATTTGCTACACTTACATATTGCAATCTGATTACCACTATAGCATCAGCTAACACCTCCACCACATCACATAATTACCATTTCTTTTTTATGGTGAGAACATTTAAGATCTAAAAAAGGTAAGAAATAACAAGTGTTGGCAAGGATGTGGAGAAAAGGGAATCCTTGGGGCGCCTGGGTGGCTCAGTCGTTAAGTGTCTGCCTTCAGCTCAGGTCATGATCCCAGGGTCCTGGGTTCGAGCCCCACAACAGGCTCCCTGCTCAGCGGGAAGCCTGCTTTCCCTCTCCCATTCCCCCTGCTGTGTTCCCTCTCTTGCTGTGTTTCTCTCTCTGTCAAATCAATCAATCAATCAATCAATCAATCTTAAAAAAAAAAAAGAAAAAGAAAGAAACAAAAGGGAACCCTTGTGTGCTATTGGTGAGAATGTAAATTGGTCCCGCCACTATGGAAAACAGTATGGAGGTTCCTCAAAAAATTAAAAATAGAACTACTTTATGGTCCAGCAATCCTACTTCTGAGTATATATCCAAAGGGAATGAAAACAAGAAACCTAAAAGATATCTGCATCCCATGTTATTGCAGCATTATTCACAACAGCCAAGATATGAAAACAATCTAAGTGTCTATCAATGGATGAATGGATAAAGAAGATATGGTCTATATGTACTGTGGAGTACCATTTAGCCATGAGAAAGAAGGCAGTCTTGCCATTTGTGACAATATGAATGGGCCTGAAGGGTATTATACTAACTAAAATAAGCTACACGGAGTAAGACAAACACAGCATAGCATTAGTTATATGTAGAATCTTTAGGAAAAAAAAGTCAAACTCACACAAACAGAGTAGATAATTGGTTGCCAAGAACTTGCAGGGGGGAAAAATAGAGAGGTTGGTAAAAGGGTACAAACATGCTACTAGAAAATGAATAAGTTCTGGGAATATATTGTACAGCATTGTGAATATAGTTAATAATATTGTATTACATGCTTGAAAGATGCTAAGATACAAAATACATTTTAACAATTTAAAAAATTATTTGTAAATATTACATGTTCATTTTTGGAAAATTGAGAAGTTAAAAAAATTAGTACAAAAAATTAAAAGGACACCTAAGTCACCTGTCAGAGATTAATCATGTTTTTTTTAATTTTATTTTTTTATGTATGTATATATTTTATAAAAATTACAAACCTTGTTTTACCATTTCTTACTAAAAGGCTTATTTACAGTAGTAGAAAACTGGAAACAACCTAACAGGATATGTGATTTTAAAAAATTGTGGTACAGATGACAGGAGCAAGATGGCAGAGGAGTAGGAGACCTGGATTTCGTCTCCTCTCAGGAATTCAGCTGGATAGGGATCAAACCATTCTGAACACCTACAAACTCAATGGGAGATTGAAGAAAAGAATAGCAACAACTCTCTGAACAGAAAAACAACCACTTTCTGGAAGGTAGGACGTGCGGAGAAGTGAATCCGAGGCGATATTCGGGAGGATAGATGGCGGGGGAGGGGCCTCCGCCGGCCCCTTCTGGCAAGTGATAGAGCCGCGGAGCACAAAATCGGAACTTTTAAAAGTCTGCTCCACTGAGGGATGTCACTCCGGTGGCTAAGCGGGGGGGTGGAACCCTCCTGGACAGTGTGGTCTCAGGACCCTCGGGGTCACAGAAAGACTGGGGGTGCCTGAGTGTGGCAGAGCTCCCAGGTATCGGAGCAGGAAAGCCGGCTGCAGAGGTGGAGCCCAGGCGCGGGCTCTCAGCTCGGGGTTGCCATAAACCGTGATCCGGGGCACAATCGGGCAACTGCTCCTCCAGCAGGGACCCAACAAGCGGCAGATCTGGGGAGACTCACCTTCCTCCCCCGGGAGGAGCCGCGCGGGAGTGCACCGCAGGGATCTGCTGTGTTTGGAGACTCCACACGTGGTCGAGTGCCAGAGATAGAAACGCGCGGTCACAGGCCAGGTGAGCACGGAGTGCAGCTGGAGACCGGGGAGACGGGAGTGACTGATGGCTTTTCTCTGGGGGCTCACTGAGAAGCAGGGCCCCAAGTTCTCGGCTCCTCTGGGGCGAGATTGGGAGGCTGCCATTTTCACTCTCCACCTCCAAAGCTGTACGGAAAGCTCGCAGGGAACAAAAGCTCTGGAGAGCAAACCCGAGCAGATTACTTAGCCCGGAATGGGCAAGGGCGAGGCAATTCTGCCTACGGCAAAGACATTTGGAAACCACAGCAATAGGCCCCTCCCCCAGAAGATCAGCGAGAACAGCCAGCCAAGACCAAGTTTACCGATCAATGAGAATGGCAGAACTCCAGCGCTAGGGGAATACTACACATAGAATTCATGGCTTTTTTTACGATGATTCTTTAGTCTTTCAAAGTTAATTTTTTTTTAACTGTATTTTTTTTTTTAATTTTTCTTTTTCCTTTTTTAAACCAACATCTTATCAATCCCTTTTTTAAAAAAACATTTTTATTTTTCATTTTTAGAGTCATATTCTATCCCTTCATAGTAGTTACCCTTATTTTTGGCATATATATATAAGTTGTTCTCTATTTAAAATTTTGAGACAGTTTCTTCTAACAGATTAAAATATACCCTAAATCTCTAGTATATGGTTTTTTTTCTACTCCCCTGCCTGATCACATTCTCTCCCTTTTTTTTTCTTTTTTCTTTTTTTAAATCCTCTTCTTTCTTTTTTCAAACAACTTCTTATCAATTCCTTTTATAAAATTTTTTATAATTTCCATCTTTACAGTCATATTCCATCCTTTTATCATATCAACCCTTATTTTTGTACATATATAAGTTTTTCTTTCTTTAAAATTTTGGGAGGCACTTTCTTCTAACACACCAAAATACACCCAAAATCTAGTATGTGGCATTGATCTATATACCAGCCTGATCATATTTGATCACATTCTGGTTTTTTGTTGTTGTTTTGTTTTGTTCTGTTTTTGTTTGTTTTTATCTTTATCTTTTTCTTTTTCTTTTTTTTTTCTTTTTCTTTTTTCTCTCTTTTCCTTTCTTTTCCCACTGCTTCAGGTCTTTTCTGATTTGTTTAGAGTATATTTTCTGGGGACGTTGTTACTCTGCTAGCATTTTGTTCTCTCATTAATCTATTCTCCTCTGCACAAAATGACAAGACAGAAAAAATCACCTCAACAAAAAGAACAAGAGGTAGTACCGACTGCCAGTGACCTACTCAATACGGACATTAGTACGATGTCAGATCTAGAGTTCAGAATCATCACTTTAAAGATACTAGCTGGGCTTGAGAAAAACATGTAAGTTATTAGAGAAACCCTTTCTGGAGAAGTAAAAGAACTAAAATCTAACCAAGTTGAAATTAAAAAGGCTATTAATGAGGTGCAATCAAATATGGGGGCATTAACTGCTAGGATAAATGAGGCAGAAGAGAGAATCAGTGATATAGAAGACCAAATGATGGAAAATAAAGAAGCTGAGAAAAAGAGAGATAAACAACTACTGGATCACGAGGGCAGAATTCGAGAGATAAGCGATACCATAAGACGAAAAAACATTAGAATAATTGGGATCCC
This sequence comes from Neomonachus schauinslandi, assembly GCF_002201575.2. Classification (NCBI taxonomy): domain Eukaryota; kingdom Metazoa; phylum Chordata; class Mammalia; order Carnivora; family Phocidae; genus Neomonachus; species Neomonachus schauinslandi. The sequence goes on along the minus strand of NC_058413.1, from coordinate 18,789,703 downwards.
AGAAGAAGAAGAAAGAGAGAGGGGCAGAAGGTATATTGGAGCAAATTATAACAGAGAACTTCCCTAATTTGGGGAAGGAAACAGGCATAAAAATCCAGGAGGCACAGAGAATCCCCATCAAAATCAATAAAAATAGGTCAACACCCCGACATCTAATAGTAAACCTTGTGAGTCTCAGAGACAAAGAGAAAATCCTAAAAGCAGCTTGGGAGAAGAGATATGTAACCTACAATGGTAGAAACATTAGATTGGCAACAGACCTATCCACAGAGACCTGGCAGGCCAGCAAGGACTGGCAGGATATATTCAGAGCACTAAATGAGAAAAATATGCAGCCAAGAATACTATATCCAGCTAGGCTGTCACTGAAAATTGAAGGAGAGATAAAAAGCTTCCAGGACAAACAAAAACTAAAGGAATTTGCAAACACGAAACCAGCCCTACAAGAAATCTTGAAAGGGGTCCTCTAAGCAAAGAGAGACCCTAAAAGCAACATAGACCAGAAAGGAACACAGACAATATACGGTAACAGTCACCTTACAGGAAATACAATGGCACTAAATTCCTATCTCTCAATAGTTACCCTGAATGTAAATGGGCTCAATGCCCCAATCAAAAGTCACAGGCTATCAGACTGGATTAAAAAACAAGACCCATTGATATGCTGTCTGCAAGAGACTCATTTTAGACCCAAAGACACCCCCAGATTGAAAGTGAGGGGGTGGAAAACCATTTACCATGCTAATGGACACCAAAAGAAAGCTGGGGTGGCAATCCTTATATCAGACAAATTAGATTTTAAACCAAAGACTGTAATAAGAGATGAGGAAGGACACTATATCCTACTTAAAGGGTCTATCCAACAAGAAGATCTAACAATTGTAAATATCTATGCCCCTAACATAGGAGCAGCCAATTATATAAGGCAATTAATAACAAAAGCAAAGAAACACATCGACAACAATACAATAATAGTGGGGGACTTTAACACCCCCCTCACTGAAATGGACAGATCGTCTAAGCAAAAGATCACAAGGAAATAAAGACTTTAAATGACACACTGGACCAAATGGACTTCACAGACATATTCAGAACATTCCATCCCAAAGCAACGGAATACACATTCTTCTCTAGTGCCCATGGAACATTCTCCAGAATCAATCACATCCTAGGTCATAAATCAGGTCTCTACCGGTACCAAAAGATTGGGATCATTCCCTGCCTATTTTCAGACCACAATGCTTTGAAACTAGAACTCAATCACAAGAGGAAAGTCGGAAAGAACTCAAATACATGGAGGCTAAAGAGCATCCTACTGAAGAATGAATGGGTCAACCAGGAAATTAAAGAAGGATTAAAAAAATTCATGGAAACCAATGAAAATGAAAACACAACTATTCAAAATCTTTGGGATGCAGCAAAGGCAGTCCTAAGAGGAAAGTATATAGCAATACAAGCCTTTTTCAAGAAACAAGAAAGGTCTCAAATACACAACCTAACCCTACACCTAAAGGAGCTGGAGAAAGAACAGCAAATAAAACCTAAACCCAGCAGGAGAAGAGAAATAATAAAGATCAGAGCAGAAATCAATGAAATAGAAACCAAAAGAACAGTAGAACAGATCAATGAAACTAGGAGCTGGTTCTTTGAAAGAATTAACAAGATTGATAAACCCCTGCCCAGACTTATCAAAAAGAAAAGAGAAATGACCCAAATCAACAAAATCATGAATGAAAGAGGAGAGATCACAACCAACACCAAAGAAATACAAACAATTATAAGAACATATTATGAGCAACTCTATGCCAGCAAATTAGATAACCTGGAAGAAATGGATGCATTCCTAGAGATGTATCAACTACCAAAACTGAACCAGGAAGAAATAGAAAACCTGAACAGACCTATAACCACTAAGGAAATTGAAGCAGTCATCAAAAATCTCCCAAAAAACAAAAGCCCAGGGCTTCCCAGGGGATGGCTTCCCAGGGGAATTCTACCAAACATTTAAAGAAGAATTAATACCTATTCTTCTGAAACTGTTCCAAAAAATAGAAATGGAAGGAAAACTTCCAAACTCATTTTATGAGGCCACCATTACCTTGATCCCAAAACCAGACAAAGACCCCATCAAAAAGGAGAATTACAGACCAATATCCCTGATGAACATGGATGCAAAAATTCTCACCAAAATACTAGCCAATAGGATCCAACAGTACATTAAAAGGATTATTCACCATGACCAAGTGGGATTTATCCCTGGGCTGCAACATCCGCAAATCAATCAACGTGATACAATACATTAACAAAAGAAAGAACAAGAATCATATGATCCTCTCAATAGATGCAGAAAAAGCATTTGACAAAGTACAGCATCCTTTCTTGATCAAAACTCTTCAGAGTATAGGCATAGAGGGTACATACCTCAATATCATAAAAGCCGTCTATGAAAAACTTACAGTGAATATCAATCTCAATGGGGAAAAACTGAGAGCTTTCCCCCTAAGGTCAGGAACGCGGCAGGGATGTCCACTATCACCACTGCTATTCAACATAGTATTGGAAGTCCTAGCCACAGCAATCAGACAACAAAAAGAAATCAAAGGCATCCAAATCGGCAAAGAAGAAGTCCAACTCTCACTCTTTGCAGATGATATGATACTTTATGTGGAAAACCCAAAAGACTCCACCCCAAAACTGCTAGAACTCATACAGGAATTCAGTAAAGGGCCAGGATATAAAATCAATGCACAGAAGTCAGTGGCATTCCTATACACCAAGCACAAGACAGAAGAAAGAGAAATTAAGGAGTCGATCCCATTTACAATTGCACCCAAAACCATAAGATACCTAGGAATAAATCTAACCAAAGAGGCAAAGGATCTGTACTCAGAAAACTATAAAATACTCATGAAATAAATTGAGGAAGACACAAAGAAATGGAAAAACGTTCCATGCTCATGGATTGGAAGAAGAAATATTGTGAAGATGTCAATGCTACCTAGAGCAATCTACACATTCAATGCAATCCCCATCAAAATACCATCCACTTTTTTCAAAGAAATGGAACAAATAATCCTAAAATTTTTATGGAACCAGAAAAGACCCCGAATAGCCAGAGGAATGTTGAAAAAGAAAAGCAAAGCTGGCGGCATCACAATTCCAGACTTCCAGCTCTATTACAAAGCTGTCATCATAAAGACAGTATGCTACTGGCACAAAAACAGGCACATAGATCAGTGGAACAGAATAGAGAGCCCAGAAATGGACCCTCAACTCTATGGTCAACTAATCTTCGACAAAGCAGGAAAGAATGTCCAATGGAAAAAAGACAGTCTCTTCAACAAATGGTGCTGGAAAATTGGATAGCCACATGCAGAAGAATGAAACTGGACCATTTCCTTACACCACACACAAAAATAGATTGCAAATGGTTGAAAGACCTCAATGTGAGACAGGAGTCCACCAAAATCCTAAAGAAGAACACAGGCAGCAAACTCTTCGACCTCAGCCGAAGCAACTTCTTCCTAGAAACATCGCCAAAGGCAAGGGAAGCAAGGGCAAAAATGATGTATTGGGACTTCATCAAGATAAAAAGCTTTTGCAAAGCAAAGGAAACAGTCAACAAAACCAAAAGACAACCGACAGAATGGGAGAAGATATTTGCAAATGACATATCAGATAAAAGACTGGTATCCAAAATCTATAAAGAACTCATCAAACTCAACACCCAAAGAACAAAGAATCCAATCAAGAAATGGGCAGAAGACATGAACAGACATTTTCCCAAAGAAGACATCCAAATGGCCAACAGACACATGAAAAAGTGCTCAATATCGCTCGGCATCAGGGAAATCCAGATCAAAACCTCAATGAGATACCACCTCACACCAGTCAGAATGGCTAAAATTAACAAGTCAGGAAACGACAGATGTTGGCGGGGATGCGGAGAAAGGGGAACCCTCCTACACTGTTGGTGGGAATGCAAGCTGGTGCAGCCACTCTGGAAAACAGTATGGAGGTTCCTCAAAAAGTTGAAAATAGAGCTACCATATGATCCAGCAATTGCTCTACTGGGTATTTACCCCAAAGATACTAAAGTAGGGATCCGAAAGGGTACATGCACCCCGATGTTTATAGCAGCAATGTCCACAATAGCCAAACTGTGGAAAGAGCCAAGATGTCCATCAACAGATGAATGGATAAAGAAGAAGTGGTATATATATACAATGGAATATTAGGCAGCCACCAGAAGGAATGAGATCTTGCCATTTGCAATGACGTGGATCGAACTGGAGGGTATTATGTTGAGCGAAATAAGTCAAACAGAAAAAGACATGTATCATATGACCTCACTGATATGAGGAATTCTTAATCGCAGGAAACAAACTGAGGGTTGCTGGAGTGGGGGGTGGGGTGGGAGGGATAAGACACTGGGGAGGGTATGTGCTCTGGTAAGCACTGTGAATTGTGCAAGACTGTTGAATCTCAGATCTGTGCCTCTGAAACAAATAATGCAATATATGTTAAGAAAAAAAAGAAGAAGAAGAAGGTAGCAGGAGTGGAAGAATGAAGGGTGGGAAATTGGAGGGGTAGACGAACCATGAGAGACAATGGACTCTGAAAAACAAACTGAGGGTTCTAGAGGGGAGGGGGGTGGGAGGATGGGTTAGCCTGGTGATGGGTATTGAGGAGGGCACATTCTGCATGGAGCACTGGGTGTTATGCACAAACAATGAATCATGGAACACTACATCTAAAACTAATGATGTAATGTATGGGGATAATATAAGAATAAAAAAATTTTTAAAAAAATTATGGTACATCCAAAGAATAGAATATAATGCAGCTATTAAAAATAATATTTTAGCCAATAAAATGATATATGAATAAGTCAATGAAAAGGCAGTGATAAATAAGAAACTCTTGATTAATATTGCCAAATTATGCTCCAGGAAAGTACAAATTGGTACTTATGTCAGTAATACATGAGTGTCCATTTCCATGAAAATTAAAGTATTATTTGAACTTCTAGGTACCCTGCTTTGGAGGCAAGTCCTACAATCAGCTTCGGTCTTCTGCTCCAAAGGATCATGGCCCTCCCTCCCTGAGTTACTACTACATTTTGTCATTTCTCAGAATCAAGTCTGGCTGTGATACTCTACATCTTGCAGTTCCTGGCTACTGGTCCAATGTGACCTCCATCACACTGTGGGACCTTCTTTACAGTCATTCCTAACCTCACTTAAGTTTTAAAGAGCAAAGCATTATTACACCAGAGTTTTTTTAATGCCTGTTCCAAGTGGTCCTCAAAGCATATTTTGTGGCTTCATTTTGGTCATTTTTTATGTCAGGTGAGATGGGGGAAGGGCAAACCCAAGTCACTGCAAATATAAGCACAGCAGCCAATAGCAGACTCAGAACGTGTGCCAGAAAGACACTTCTCTGTGGTAAGGTTTTAGATTCTGTGACAATAAACTGTGAATAAGCAGTTCCTTACAGTGTAATGAAAGTAAGGTGGTAGGACAAACATTAAACTTGAACGTGTTCTCAGGTTGTATCCACACCAAACCAAATTATGGGAAATCATCTTCAGTGTTCATACATCAACTGGAAGTTCAAGCCCTCAGTACCAGATTTTGTGAGAGCTCAGATGAGAATTGTTTCTTCTCCCCCAGCCATGACACATGACGGACCAAAAGGAGAGGATAAACAAATTCCACTGGAGGATGGACAAGTGCCATCCAAGAAAGAAGAGACTATTTACATGTTGGATGGATATTATCAAGAAGAGATTAAGTTCCATCTTCTCCTCTCTGATTGACGGGTTCAACATGAAATGTGGCTTGGTTTGAAAAGACATATCATCCCAATCCTCTCAGCTCTCCACAATAAAATGGATTTGTCTGACTCATTCAGGTTATCAGCTTCCCAGGCACAAGGGATTCAAATATGTGACCCCAAGAGCAGAGTAGTAAGAACACTGCCTCTGGAACCAGGCAGGGTCAGGTTCTGCCTTATTAGGTGGATGATTCCATGCGAAGTGCCTACTAAGCTTCAGTTTCATCATTTATAAAATTGGGATAATGGTATCTCATAATATATCTCATCATGTTATGAAGGATTAAAAAAGATAGAGTTAATCAAAACACATGAACCTTACCTACAGTTCCTGAAGAGAAGAGCATCCAGGGAATTTGGGACTCCAGGCTTGGTTTCGAAGGGTATAAAAGCAATTTCACAATTTTATGTGGAGAGGAAACAGTTTGATCATGTAACTCTATCATAGGACAGAAATGATTTATTATGCCAGGCTTTTACTAAAATTATCAATGCAGCTAATGTTTTGTTCTGTGGCACCAAAGGGAGTTGCTGATTCCCCTGCTGCAACACCAAGGAGTCTAAGACATAAACAATGGGAAATTGATCCAACACAAAACCAGCCATCTATTCTCAGCACTGCTGCTACTTTACAATGCTCTTCCTTCTTCCGCTCTTTCCCATGTTCCTGCATCACTGAATCCAATAGGAACTAAGCCTTAAAAATTGCAAAGCCCTAAGGAAGTAGGAATCATTTAAGATACTTACCCATACACTTTTACTACATACCTCTTTTGAAAGGTTGCTTGGGCATGAGTTCAGCATTTGCATTCTTCTGTCAATTTCTGGCTTCTGGAAACAATTCTGCTCATTTACCCCACTTCACTATGCTCTGGGAGAAGAAAGGGATAATATCACAAAGATACGCTATAATGGAGCAAAGACCATTAAACAGGAAAGGAAAAATTATTATTTTCATCGAATTGAAGAAAAACATCAAGAATGTTTTGCTAACAGTGTGTGTGTGTGTGTGTCTGTGTGTTATGCATGCACGCTCACACTCATTTATCTTCCTTCCTGACAAAAAGATGAAAAAATATTGAAAGGTGAATACTTTTCTTCCTATTTCTTTCATATTAAACTTTAAGCAGTCCTCAATAATATATAAGCAAACTAAGTCCAGAAACATAAAAAGGATTATATAAAGTGACCAAGTGAGATTTATACCAAGAATGCAAGTTGTTTTCACAGCTGAAAAAATAAACTGTTTTTTAATGCCTATTCTAATTACAATAGAATATTGAACAAAATACATATAATCATCTCAATAAATGCAGAAAAAGCTTTTGAAAAAATCATACACCCCTTCATGATAAAAAAACAAAAACAAAAAACATTGGTCGCTAGGACTGGAGAACATTCCTACAACTCAATAAAGGACACCTATGGAAAACCCACAATCAGCATCATATTTAATGGTGAAAAATTATTTCCCCTAAACATTAGGACCAAGGTAAGAATATCTATTCTCACCACTTCTATTCTATTCAACATGGTACTGAAAGTTATAGCCAGGGCAATCAGAAAAGACAATGAAATGAAAGGCATCCAGATTGGAAAGGAAGAAGTAAAACTATCTTCCTTTGCAAATGACATGACTTGATATAAAGAGACTCCTCAGAAATCTATTAAAAATCTATTAAAACTAATAAAAACATTCTGCAAGGTAGCAAGGGATAGATCAATATATAAAAATCAAAAATAAGATATACATTGGGGGTGCCTGGATGGCTCAATTAGTTGGGTGCCTGACTCCTGGTTTCAGCTTAGGTCATGATCTCAAGATCCTGAGATTGAGCCCAGCGTCTGGCTCTCCCTGCTCAGAGGGGAATCTGCTTGTCCCTCTCCCCTCCCCGCTCCTTCCTCTGCTCTCTCTGTCATTAAATAAAATAAATAGGGCACCTGGGTGACTCAGTTGGTTAAGTGACTGCCTTCGGCTCAGTCATGATCCTGGAGTCCCAGGATCGAGTCCTGCATCAGGCTCCCTGCTCGGCAGGGAGTCTGCTTCTCCCTCTGACCCTCCCCCGTCTCATGCTCTCTCTCTTTATCTCATTCTCTCTCTCAAATAAATAAATAAATAAATAAATAAATAAATAAATAAATAAATAAAATAAATTATACATCTATGCACTAGAAACCCCAAAATGAAATTAAGGAAACAATTCCACCTATACAGCATCAAAAATAAGAAAATACTTAGGAATAAACTTAACAAAAGAACTGCAAGACCAATGTTCTGAAACTACAAAACACTGCTGAAAGACATTAAAGAAGACTTAAATAAATAGGAAGACATCGGTTTTCATGAATCCAAGGACTTAATATCGTTAAGATATCAGTATTCCCCATATGGATCTACAGATTCAATGTAATCCCTATCAAATCTCAGCTGAGTTTCTTTTTTCAGAAACTGACCATTTGATCCTAAAATTCACATGGAAACGCAAGAGACCCAGAACGGTCAAAGGAATTTTGGGGGAAAAAATGTTGGGGCCATGTACTTCCCAATTTCAAAACTTACTAGAAGTCTACAGTGATAAAGACAAAGTGGTACTGGCATAAGAGTAGATATATAGATCAACAGAATAGAACCAAGAGTCCAGAAACAGACCTTAACAATTATGGTCAATTAGTTTTTGACAAAGGTTCCAAGACAATTCAATGGTGCAAGAAGAGTCTTTTCAAAAAAAATGGCACTGGGACAACTAATATATATATATATAATGAAAAAGCATAGAGCTAGACCTCTACTTAATAGCATACACAAAAATTAACTAAAAAATGCATCAAAGAGCACTGAAAAATGTATATAATTCTTGAAGCACTATATGTTGAAGCACTATATTGTACACCTGAAACTAATATAACACTTATGCTAATTATATTGGAGTTAAAATTTTTAAAAATAATAAATTTTTAAAAATGCATCAAATATCTAAGTAAGAGCTAAAACTATAAAACTTTTAGAAGAAATACAGGAATAAATCTGCATGACCTTGGGTTGGTCAACACCTTCATAGAGATGACACCAAAATCATAAGTGACAAAAGAAAAAATAAGTAAATAGACTCTATAAAAATAATAAAATTTGTACTTCAAAGGATACCTCCAATAAATACATAAAAGTAAAAAAATAAAATAAAAAGCTAACCCAGAGAATGGGAGAAAATATTTGCAAATTACATATCTGCTAAAGAATTCATATCTATAATACATAAAGAACTCCTACAACTCAACAACAAAAGACAACTTAATTTTAAAATGGGCAAAGGATCTGAATGGACATTTCTCCAAAGAAGATACATAAATTGCAGATAAATACATCAAAAGACACTCAGCATCATTAGCTATCAGGTAATGTTAATAAAAACCACAATGACAAAATCAGTCCACACCCACTAATCAAAAAGACAAAGAGTAACAACCGTTGGTAAGGAGGTAGAGAAATGTGAACTTCATGCACTGGTGGTGGTTCTATAAAATGGTGCAGCCACTTTGTAAAACAATCTAGCAGTTCTCCAAAAGATTAAACACAGAGATTCCATATGATCTATCAATTCAACTCCCAGGTATATATCTAACATAAATGAAAATATATGTCCACACTAAAACTTGTACAAAGGAGCATTATTCACACTAGCCAAAAATTAGAAATGACCCAATGTTTGTAAACTGATGAATGGATAAACAATACATGGTATATCCATATATCCATACGATAATATATTTTTCAGCAATAAAAAGAAGGAAATGCTAGTATATACTACAACATGGATAAACCTTTAAAACAGTATTCAAAGTGAAATAAGACAGTCATAGCATATATTGTATGATTCCATTTATATAAAATGTACAAATAGGCAAATATAAAAAGATAGATTAGTAGTTGCCTAGGGTTTAGAAAAAGGAAGAAATGAGACGTGACTCTAATGAGTAAGAATTTTCTTTTTGGGGTGATGAAAATATTCTAAAATTGATTGTAGTGATGGTTGCACAATTCTTTGAATATAGTAAGAGCCATCGAACTTTATGGTATGTGAATTATATCTGAATAAAACTGTAAAAAAATTCAGGTACGACTCTGATTTATGAATCTCCAAGTCAGGACAAAGAGCCATTTTCTATCTTACATTATTTTTCAATATTTGTTTCAGACATCTGAAGACACAAGTAGTATTTCCCTGTGGGAAACCTATTGCTTCCAGAAATTATTCACCTAATATTGAAAGAATATCCTTAATTGTCTTTTTCTTCAGATAAGACTGAAGCTAAAGAATAAGCTGACTCAAACACTTTGCTGTAGAAAAGGGAGGCAGAATAATACACAAGAGCTATTTTATTCTGCAGAAGATTTTTTTGTTTGTTTTTTGTCCGGTTGTGGCCACTAAATCATAGTAAATGCAGTAGGATATGAAAGTTCAACCTATTTTCTGACATGAAAACTCCAAGGTCATGCTTCTCTATGATACAGTACAGGACATCGTTAGATACATTCTGTTGAAGAAGGCCACCTTCTCCAGGATGGGATGAAAATATTCCCTCTTCTCACAAAATAGGAAAGTAGTGAGGTAGCCTTGTGTTTATTTCAAAACTGACCCAGGTTGAAAAGGAACCATTTATTCTGTGCCTGACAGTTTCAGTTAGTTAATGATTTGAGTTGAAAACTTCCTGATTGGCCTACTGTGAGAGGAAAAGAGTGTATAAGAGATTAAGAGAAGGTAGGGTGTAGAGGGTTAAAAAAGATGGAAAGATAGCAACCTGAGAAAGTTTGAAGGAGGCAGGCAATAGAGAAAAATCCCAGAAGACCAGAGCTGGAAAAGTGATCCCAGAGGGGAAAATCTGATAAATATATGACTGTGGGTGTCCACAAAAGGGCTCACTTATTATAAGTGCCCCAATGCTACTTAGTATCCTTAATGGCGAACCCAACAGGACTGCACCTGCCTGTGTGCACACATCACCTGGGCAGGAACATCTCTGGCCACAACAAGCCACCACCATGTGCAATATGGAAGATAACTCTGTCACCATCTGGATGTCCCCTATGCATGTCTCCCTGCAGTGCTCCAGGGACAATTATAAGACCAAAGAGTGGGTTAAAGGGGAAAACTTCAACACCCATACTTGAAGGGACTGCAGTCAACAACCTTGTCCATCAAGTGGATTCTCGGTTACATAAACGAGTATTAATACAGATTACGTGCTCATGGCACACACTTTTTAATATGATTGCTCACTTAAAAAATCCTTTGATACTAGCCCTTTATCTGATATGTCATTTGCAAATATCTTCTCCCATTCTATCGGTTGTCTTTTGGTTTTGTTGACTGTTTCTTTTGCTGTGCAAAAGCTTTTTATCTTGATGAAATCCCAATAGTTCATTTTTGCCCTTGCTTCCCTTGCCTTTGGCAATGTTTCTAGGAAGAAGTTGCTGTGGCTGAAGTCGAAGAGGTTGCTGCCTGTATTCTCCTTTAGGATTTTGGTGGACTCCTGTCTCACACTGAGGTCTTTCAACCATTTGGAGTCTATTTTTGTGTGTGGTGTAAGGAAATGGTCTAATTTCATTCTTCTGCATGTGGCTGTCCAATTTTCCCAACACCATTTGTTGAAGAGACTGTCTTTTTTCCATTGGACATTCTTTCCTGCTTTGTCGAAGATTAGTTGACCATAGAGTTAAGGGTCCATTTCTGGGCTCTCTATTCTGTTCCATTGACCTATGTGTCTGTTTTTGTGCCAGTACCATACTGGCTTGACGATGACAGCTTTGTAATAGAGCTTGAAAATCTATAAAGAACTTATCAAACTCAACACCCAAAGAACTAATGATCCAATCAAGAAATGGGCAGAAGACATGAACAGACATTTTTCCAAAGAGGACATCCAAATGGCCAGCAGACACATGAAAAAGTGCTCAACATCACTCGGCATCAGGGAAATCCAAATCAAAACCTCAATGAGATATCACCTCACACCAGTCAGAATGGCTAAAATGAACAAGTCAGGAAACGACAGATGTTGGCGGGGATGTGGAGAAAGGGGAACCCTCCTACACGCTGGTGGGAATGCAAGCCGGTGCAGCCACTCTGGAAAACAGTATGGAGGTTCCTCAAAAAGTTGAAAATAGAGCTACCCTACGATCCAGCAATTGCACTACTGGGTATTTACCCTAAAGATACAAATGTAGGGATCCGAAGGGGTACGTGCACCCCGATGTTTATAGCAGCAATGTCCACAATAGCCAAACTATGGAAAGAGCCAAGATGTCCATTGACAGATGAATGGATAAAGAAGATGTGGTGTATTTATACAATGGAATATTGTGCAGCCATCAAAAGGAATGAAATCTGGGCGCCTGGGTGGCTCAGTCGTTAAGCGTCTGCCTTCGGCTCAGGTCATGATCCCAGGGTCCTGGGATCGAGTCCCACATCGGGCTCCCTCCTCGGGGGGAAGCCTGCTTCTCCCTCTCCCACTCCCACTGCTTGTGTTCCTGCTCTCGCTATCTCTGTCTCTGTCAAATAAATAAATAAAATCTTTAAAAAAAAAAAAAAAGAATGAAATCTTGCCATTTGCAACAATGTGGATGGAACTAGGGGGTATTATGCTGAGCGAAATAAGTCAATCAGAGAAAGACATGTATCATATGATCTCACTGATATGAGGAACTCTTAATCTCAGGAAACAAACTGAGGGTTGCTGGAGTGGTGGGGGGTGGGAGGGATGGGGTGGCTCGGTGATAGACATTGGGGAAGGTATGTGCTACGGTGAGTGCTGTGAATTGTGCAAGACTGTTTAATCACAGACCTGTACCTCTGAAACAAATAATACATTATATATTAAAAAAAAAAAAGAAGATAGCAGGAAGGGAAAAATGAAGAGGGGGAAATCGGAGGGGGAGATGAACTATGAGAGACTATGGACTATGAAAAACAAACTGAGGGTTCTAGAGAGGAGGGGGTGGGGGGATGGGTTAACCTGGTGATGGGTATTAAAGAGGGCAGGTTCTGCATGGAGCACTGGGTGTTATGCACAAACAATGAATCATGGAACACTACATCAAAAACTAATGATGTATGGTGATTAACATAATAAAAGAAAATTTTAAAAAATCCTTTGAAAGAGGATTTTATTTTATAGAAAATATTGATTATGATTTACAGTTGAGTCTGATACTTGAGGTAGGATTAAGAATAAATAAATTATTTTATGGGAGAATCCTACCATTTCTTAGAATGTCTTTTGAGTGCAAGGCACTGTTAGTCTACATCATTGGTGGTAAAGGTGTTGTTCCTGTTTTATAAATAAGCTGAATCTCTGAAAGAAAAAATGTCTAACTCAGGGTCACACTGCTAATAAAATCTCAGACTCTCATCTTCAACAGGGCTTGCAAAACATATTGTAACATTCTTATTTGGTTGACAAATTGCTTCTGAAGAATAAATGAGAAGTAGAGACATCATTTAAAAAAAAAAAGTGCATGGTGATGCCTTTGTAGATAGTAAGGTAAGACTGCTCTACTGTAGGGGCAAAATATGTATTTTTATATCAAATTAATTTTTTTATTGAGATGTGATCATATTGCCTGAAGGAAGAGAAAAGGGCACAGAGCTGTTTAGAAAACTTCTGATGAGCCTGCATGCTATAATCAGAAGCCTTTTGCAGCTCTGCCAATACCTTGGAATCCCCATTCCTTTGCTAATAATATGATTACACCCTTCCGCTTTGGCGTCGGATCCCAGCAACACCCCCACAGATAACCCAATTCCAGAGAACACACAAGGTGAAATTCTCTCTCTAGTTCCACTAATAATGAAAGCCATACATCACAGCTGCAAATTGCCAAGGACCCTGGAGTAGGCTAAGAGGAGATATTTTAATGGCCTTAGGTAATTACTAAGCACAGACATTTGCCATAATAGGAAATGGAAGAAGCTGTATCTCAGTTATAATCTGCATAGCAAGAGGGCTGACCCTTCCTTTCCAAAGCATTTTAAGATCAAATCAGCTTTGTTAAAAAAAACCCAAATTGTAAGGCTGAACAAAGTTGATTATGCAGAATAAACTGAAGTGTAAGACTGCCCCAATGGAAAAATAAAGAACTATACTTTTCTCCACTTACTAATTCATTTAATAAACCTAATAACCAAGATAGCGGTCTAATGCTGGGATTATTATAAGGAACTACTTTCAGAAGACATAAGGGAGATATCTTAAAACTTAAATGAGACTCAAAAGCATCCTGTATAGAATTACACATATAGGCCATACCTTTAACTAAAAGAATACAAATAGTTAATGCTTAAAAAATCCCTCAGTATCAACCAAGTCAGAAGTGAGCTTATTTTTAGCTGTCATTGCCTCTCCAGAATGTGATTGGGAATGCAATATGAGCCCTGTGGTTCTCTTAGCTCCTGTTCATCAGTGAGCTCCCCTGGGCAAATTTCTCATTACTTTACCCAATACGGCTGGGTACTTTTTCTGAGGCCATGTCCTATATCTGTCTGTGGCCAAGCATTTAGTTCAATGTGTCCACCTGGAGTTCTATTACTGAACAGGGGCAAGCTCAGCTTAATTTCCAAATCATACCAGCTTTCTATTCATTTAGTGTCAAGATCACCAATGATTTTCATATTTTCCAATGGACAGTTCCTGGTCCTTAAAACACATTTTTCACTTGACATCCAGGATCCCAAACTCTCCTGGTTTTCCTCCTACTACTCTGGCTCTCGGAATTCTTTATTGATCCCTCCTCATCAACCTGCCCTCTAAATTTTGGAGTATTTTAGGTCTCATCTATTAAGCTTCCTATCTTTTCTATTTGCATTCACTCCCTTAGTGATCTCATCTAATCTCATGGTCTTAAGTGTCATTTAAATACATTCACGAATGTATTTCTCAGGTTCTGATCTACTATTTCCTGAACTCCAGACTCAGTCTTCTGCCTACTCAACATCTTCATTTGTATGGCATATTAAATTTATAAACACACACACACACACATATGCATGTTAAATATACAAACACACACACACATATATATATGTATATATACATACAGTTGATCCTTAAACTACATGGGTTTGAACTGTGTGGGTCCACTTATATGCAGATTTTTTTCAGTAAATATATTGGAAAACTTTTGGAGATTTGCGACAATTAAAAAAAACCTCACAGATGAACCACATAGCCTAGAAATATCAAAAAAAAACTAAGAAAAAGTCAGGTATTATTGTAAGAATATAGTATATAATACATACCACTTACAAAATATGTGTTAATCAACTGTTTATGTTATTGGTAAGGCTTCTGGTCAACAGCAGGTTATTAGTAGACAAATTTTGGGGAAATCAAAAGTTATACACAGATTCTCATTTGTGTGGGGGTTGGTGCCCCTCACCCCCATGTTGTTCAAGGGTCAACTGTATATCCATTTCTCTATCTCTCTATATCTATAAATGCACTTCATCACTTTCTCTTACACTCCAAATCCAACCCAGCAATAAATCTCAATGGACTGCCCTTTAAAGTATATCCAGAAGCTTACCACTTTTTACCACACCCACCTAGGGATCCAAACAACTAACTTGCTTACCTAGATTAGCCTAACACACCTCCCTATTTTTGGCTTTGTTCCCTTGTATTCTATTCTCAGCACAATTAGAGAGATACGTTTTAAAAGTAAGTCAAGTTACGTTAATCTTCTATTCAATACCTGCTAATGGTCTTCTATCTCACTCAAAGTAAAAGCCAAAGTCCTTACAAGGCTTGGAAGGCTTTTAACAATATGTGTCCCTCCCAGTGCACCTCTCTGACCTCATCCCCTGTGATTCTCTCACAGCTCACTCCACTCTGGCACAATGGCCCCTTCTCACTCTTCACTGAACACCACAGTCAGGCCCCACTTCAGAGCTTTGCACTTGGTCTTCCTTTGCCTAAAATGTTCTGTTCTTCCTCCCTTACTTTCTTCAGTCCTCTGATTAAAATGTCACCTTCTTTGTGAGACCCTCTCTGACCATCCCATTTTAAATTGTAACACCCTCTCAGAATTACCTATCCCTCTTCTGTGCTTTTTCATTTTTCTTCCTAATACTTGTCATTATCTGGCATACTGTATATTTTATCCTTGTGGATATATTCTGTCCCTTCCCATGTATGCAAATTCCATGAAGTCAGGGAATTTTATCTCTTTAAGGCTGCGTCCCAGTTCCTCAAACAGTATGTGTCAGATCCAAAACAGGCACCCAATATATATTCTGAAGGAATGAAAGAATGATTGAATGAGTGAATTCCACACTTATCCCCTTCATATTTAGTAACATGAAATATTTACTTAATGACTGAGGATCAAACAGCTATAGGGTGCCATGATCTTCAAAATCATCCAGTCCAGTGCCTCTCCCTCTACAGATAACAAGGTAAGGTCTGAGGTAGACTCATGTCCCCTGCTTCTTACTGTGGGTGCTGTCCATGAATGAGTCTCCATGGACCCTGTACAGGGCTGTTTCATAATCTGAAGCTACATCAGAGCTACAGGGCCCTCCCATTTTCTTCAAGTCAGTTTTCCTGCCACTTTGCATCAATAATGATGATGATGATGTGATAGCAGTAGGCAACATTTATTGTTTACTATTTATTAGTTATTGTACTAAGATTTTCTTATGCATTATATCATTTAATTCCCACAAATCTATCAGGTAGCTGGTATTATTAATCCTGTCTTACAAATGAACACAAGACTTAGCAAGATTTAGCACTATGAAAGAGTTCAGAGAGCTAATTAGTTACAAGAATCTGGTTATGAACTGAGATCTGCCTAACTCCATTACCCAAGATTTTGGCTTCTACCCTATACGCCTCCCTGAAGTCTCTGCCTCAGTTGTACGTGGCCCCATGCAGAGATGTAGTCTCCTCTGGTGGTCCTGATGATGGCCACCATGAAGAAGAGGCATTTAGAAGCACCCAGATGATCCCTGTTTTGAAGTCCTTTAGGTTGTAAGGGCAAGGCTCCTCTCCATAAATGACAAGAACAGAAATGACTGCCATAATTAATTTTAAGTCATCCATCTGGGTCTAAGCATAGCAAAATTAAATGTTATAAAAGTTTCAATAGCAGCCTCTATTTCTGTTTCCAATACTGGCTAAGACATTAGAAGGAAAATTTGGATTTAATGAAACTCTTAAAGCAAATGTACATTCTCTTCTGGTTCATAAACAAAAAATAGCTACATGCAATCCTTTAAAGGCTCTTGCCAGCTAGAATTGACTAAATTAATGATCTTAAAAAGCAATTTTGAAAAATTACATAATGAATTTAATTCTTCTTTCATTAAAAGATTTATCTGTTTATTCGCATGGACAAAACATGTATTCATCCCATGAAGCAAAATCTGGTAGACTGTTCAAATCCTGGTTCCAATGCTTATTAGATAATAGATACAGATATTAGGAATGGCTTTTAACCATGACAGGCCTCAGTTTATTCATTTTAAAGGAATTAATGCCACTTACCTATCATGTGTTTTGAAGACTGAATGATGTTATACACAAAAGTACTTCGCACATGGGCGCCTGGGTGGCTCAGTTGGTTAAGCGACTGCCTTCGGCTCAGGTCATGATCCTGGAGTCCCGGGATCGAGTCCCGCATCAGGCTCCCTGCTCAGCAGGGAGTCTGCTTCTCCCACTGACCCTTCCCCTCTCATGCTCTCTGTCTCCCATTCTCTCTCTCAAATAAATAAAACCTTTAAAAAAAAAAAAAAAAAAAAAAAAAAAGTACTTCGCACACTATCTGACATATAATAAGTTCTCAACAAAGGTTAGCTTGTAATTAGGGTCTCTAAACAAGTGTATTAATTGGCAAAGTGCAATGGCATGTTATCACTTGTTAAAGGAGTTTCAAAAGAATTTCTGAAAGGATTGTGTTAACCTTGTCATTTCGGAGGCAGCAAGCCTTTCCATGGGCTCTTGTAGACCTCACAGATCTGTACGTATGAAGCTTAGAAGTAAGATTCTGAGGTCCTGGACAGTCACACACACACATCATTATGAGAAACTGAAAATGATTCTCTATGTGCCGACACTAAGCTTGTGTGTGTCTGCCAAGCCCAGCATGTGCTCTTAGAGCAAATGATGGAGTCAAAATGTCTCATAAAGAAGAACAGTGTGCTCAGAGAAAGAGAAACACCTGATTGTATTCTTTATAATAAATATATAACTATTTTTAATAATAAATAGGGATTTATTATAAGGAATAAGTTCACATGATTATGGAGGCTAAGAAATCCAAGATCTGCAGTCAGCAAGCTGGAGACCCAGGAGACCAATGTATATATATTTCTGGTCATGGTTCTGCTTCTCTGATTGAAGCCTAAGTGACACATGTTATTATCAACACTGAAGCCTAGACAATGAAAAACCCTCATGACAGTCTATTCTGTCTTTTTTCCAGAAAACCAATTAGACAGCCTGAGGTCATACAAGACCATAAAAAACTGATTTATCCACCAATAGGTAATAGTTTTAAATATGTTCATACATGTCAAAAGCCATAATGAGACTGAGGCATCATTAAGATTATATGATGATAATATTTCATCAGAGAAACAAGGAATGTTCAAATCCCACTCTTAGCCTATACACCACCTTTTCAAAGCAAGACAAAGTAACATTTAATGGAATTTGGACCTTCACAACTCTACTGAGATGATGCATAGATGGATATATGTGTGGTGCCTGGTAAGAGGTGTTGTAAAAGATAATTCGATCTCACCTTCCATAGTGTAAATTCAACAGACCATGGTCAAAATTTAAAATTAACAAGTGCCAACATAAGCACATTAATTAGAAATACAGAAGTAAATACCAAAAGGAATAGCTACAGTAATAGAAAGTGGTTGCCTCTAAAGAGAGAAAACATAGCGATGAGGGAAAGGGGTATGGTATAGTGCTTTTTGTTTTGTTTTTTTTTTAAGATTTTATTTATTTATTTGACAGAGAGAGTGAGAGCACAAGCAGGGGGCATGGCAGGCAAAGGTAGAGGGAGAAGCAGACTCCCCACAGAACAGGGGGAGCCCAATGTGGGACTTGATCCCAGGACCCCAGGATCATGACCTGAGCCAAAGGTAGTCACTTAACCAACTGAGCCACGCGGGCGCCCAAGTGTTGTTTTTTTAATATGCCTTATACACATATGTATATGGTTCTTTAAAATATGTGTATGTATAAGTGATCAAAATTTTAAAATTAATGTAAAAATGTATACACAAAGATTCCCATAAGTTCCTCTAAAAATAAGAAAATCTAAATATTCAAACTCACAAATGAATAATTAAATTACTAAATGCTACATAATGGAATATACTACAAATGAAATAATTTTTAGAAGGAGTTTTAGTAGATATGTGCTCAGGTTAATATAGAGTAGCAGGCTTCAAAACTGTACAATCAGCATCATCTCAAATAGGAGAAAAATTAACTCAAGTGGGAAAAAAATTAACTGAATAATGAAAATACCTGGATGTATAAGTGGTGAGGTATAAATGAGTTTGTTCCCTGCTGCTCTTCAAATGTGTGTTCGTGTTTTCCAAAATTGTTACAGTGAACATAAAAGGGAGGAGGGGAAGAATAGGAAAAAGCAGAAAAGAAAAGGGAAGAAGGAGGGGAGAGGGGTGGATGGGAGAGCAGGGCAGGGAGGGGGAGTGCGCAGGTGATGGAAGTTGCAGTGATGCCTTGAGCATGAGCAGGAGCCTGGCTGGTCCCAGCTGGAACCCTACCTTCCGCACCTCCTTGTCAAGTACACAGAATGGGGATGATGGATACTCTGTGCCTTCAGAGCTACTTTAAAGACTATCTCAGACCATTCTGAAGAAACTGAGTATTATTTTTTAAGGGACCGCCCTAATAATTGCATAATTATACATACTCCTTTGCATTCCCTTTTCTACCTTTTAAAGTACAATTTATGAACAAAATGTACCCTTATAAGTTAATGCTTAGATGAGTTTTGACAAGTGTATACACCTGAGTAAACACCACTACAATCAGGATATAGAGCATTTCCATCACCCAGAAAGTTCTTTTGTGTTCCTTTCAGGCAATACAACACTCCCCTAGGAAATCAGTGCAGTTAACATCTATCTCCCAGTTTATGCTGCCTGTTAAATACTTTTGTATAAATGTAAACGCAAAGTGCATATTCTTTCTTTGCCTGGATTCTTTTGCTCAGCATAATATTTTGGGGATCCATGTTGTTGCATGTATTAATAATAGTTTGCTCTTTTTTATTGCTGATCAGCAATATATCACAACTGAATATATCACAATTTGAATTGAATATATCACAATTTGTCCATCTGTTGGTGGCCATTTGGATACTTTCCAGTTTGACCTATTAACGAGAAAATAAAACACTGCTATGAAAAATTGTATACCTGTCCTTTTGAGGACATATGTCTTCATTTCTTTTCAGCAAATACTTAGAAATGAGATTGCTATGCCATGAGGATAGATAGATGTTGAACTTTTTAAGAAATTGTGAAACTGTTTTCCAAAGAGGTTATACTCTTTCATACTCCCACCAGAAATGTAGAAGAATTCCAAGTTGCTCCACATTTTTACAAACATTTGGTATTGTCAGTCTTCTTAATTTTAGCCATTATACTTAGGTGAAAAGGTGTATCTTATGATACTGAATGTGTTTACTTTTTGGCCATGTATACATCTTCTGTGAAATGTCCATTCAAGTTTTTTTTTGTCTACTTTTACTGGGTTGTTTGTCTTTTTATTGAGAAATTGTGGGATTTTTTATGTTCTAAATATGAACCATTTGTCAGAAATATGCATTGCAAATATTTGCTCCAAACAGTGGCTTGCCATTTTTTAATGGTGTTTTGTAAGAAGGAGGGTTGTTTTTTTTTATTCTTATGAGATAAAGCATATCATATTTTTTCTTTTTTAGTTAGTGCTTTTTCAGTTCTAAGATATCTTTGTCTACCCCAAGGTTGCAAATATATTATTCTATGCTTTCCTTTAGGTACACTATTCATTTCAAATTAATTTTTGTATATGTTATGAAGAAAGGATTGAGTTTAATGATTTGTTTTGCTTTTCTATATGGCTCGCCAGTGGTTTCAGCAGGTTCGTTGAAAATGTTTTACTTTCTCCATTGAATTGCCTTTGTACTTTTATAAAAAATAAATTTGCTTTTTATTAGGGTCCTACAGGCACAGCTTTCTCCCAGAACAGGGGTGGTCGAGAATTTCTATGTTCACCACTTGCAAGAACAAACAAGAAAGAAAAAAGCCAAAATCATTTTGAAATCTTACCCTTTCCTGAGATGTTCCCTGATGACCATTAAGTACTTCATCTAAGAAAGGAAGCATTTCAAAGAAGAAGCTACATAATGTAGAGAAATCTAAATCTAAATCTCACACATGTCTCAGATCCTCTCTGGTGCAAATCTTGGTGTTTCTAAAAGTTTAGCAGAGGGAACAAACATTTACTGAGAGTTTATGTTTTGCCAGGTACTTGAGCAAGCACTTTAAGAACATTATCTCAATTAATGCTCTTATTGATACTATGAAGTATCTATCTGAATTCCATTACATGGATAAGAAAACTAAGAGCTTGGCACAGTTACTTGGCCAGTTGGTGGTAGAAGCAGGATCTGACTCTATGTTTGCTTACATCCAAATCCACAGTTCTTTTGGATATGCCATGTGGTTGGCCATTCACATAAGAAATCTGAAGGACATCCCCATTAGGAGACAAGAAAATAGATGGAGAATATTTGCTGTTATTCTTGACCAACAAGACCATCGATTCGCTTTCAAACTCCTTAAATTGTTAGAGTTTTCTTCTCTTTTCCAAATTTACCACCTCAATTTTGGTCCTTGAGCTAAGTTTCAAATAATATAATACCCTGAAAGCCACTAGATTGTGAGCAGATCCCATGAATATTCTCAGGGACAGGGCTGGGAGAGTCAATTACAAGAGCAAATATAGCTTTTATATATTTACAATGGAATTTTTAAAAATAAATATATTTACCCTAGAGCAAATTTATTGGATGACAAATGGAGAATTTACTTGTAATTACTTCCTTCCCTGTTCATGTGCACATACACCTTAGACACTAATTATTACAAGATTCCCTTGACAGTATTTTATTTTCCCATATAGTAAATAATAATCGTCAGCTGTAAATAATAATAAAAAGACAACGTGTGCCAGTTTTACATTGCATAATAGAGTTTGGGTGGTTTGTATGAATGTAAAAGAAATACAAAAGGCAGACCCTTGCCCTAACAATCACAGGAATTTAGGGTGTGCAAGTAAAGTTGTCTTCTGTTAATCTGACAAAATCAGTTACCATTCCTGTATCTTTCTTGCCACATCTTAGAGCGCTGTTAGATTTTATTTGGGGAGTGTTGTATGCAGCCAAACATGTATTTATTAAAGTGCATTTGTGTTTTCAAGTAGACTGAAGCATACAGCAATAAAGCTATTCATATTTCTTACCTCCCTCTCTATGCTATTTGCTGGAAACATAAGGAAAACACACTCTCCTTTTGAAATGATGGCACTGAAGAAATGTAAGCTTGTGCTGCCATGAGCCTTCTTTTTTTTTTAAAGATTTTACCTATTTCCTTGACAGAGAGAGAGTGAGAGAGCACAAGCAGGAGGAACAGTACACGGAGAGGGAGAAGCAGGCTCCCCTTTTTTCAATCATTCCCAGGAGAATTTTACGCTCCCTAAGAATGAGGATCATCATGAATTGCTTTGACTTGAGAAACAGAGGGAAGCAAAGCACCACCCTAATTTCAAAGAACTCACTATGATAGCAGGGATAAAGCTAGTTGTTAATAAGTACCTGCTTCTCCTAGGACAGGAAAACTCTTAAACAAGAAACATTATTTTGGACAATCAAAGGCATTATTACAAAGAAACATTCCATTCTGGAGCTGAAGTTAGAGGTGAAGTCAGAAGCTGTTTAATGTCCCAACATCAGGCCTAGGGATCTTTTCCAAAATTATTTTCAGGATAATAAAAGAATCTCAGTTTCAATTATAGGCTCAGAACACAGGGGTTATTTTTGGACATCTATCTCCTCTTTGTTTAGAACAGAGCCACCAGCATGGGTTTACACTTGATAAGTCACTTAAATATCAGTGAGACTAGCCTGTCAGAAACCTTCAAACTCTGTGTGATTGGATACCCTTGGGAAATTTCCCTTTAGGGGGCCTGACAGCCCTGGAAGTACCAAATAATGATATTTTTTTCCTTTTTCCAAGAATAGATGTGTTGAATAACTGTAGTTATTTTTTTATGTAACATATGCTATAGTCTCTGAACTCTTTCTAAAATATAAGCTACATATCTACAATACTCAGAAAAACGTGTGATCTAAGAAATTCCTCCCTTAAATTTTCCCTCTATTAAGAAGCCATGCTTGGGGCGCCTGGGTGGCTCAGTCGGTTAAGCAGCTGCCTTTGGCTCAGGTCATGATCCTGGGGTCCTGGGATTGAGCCCGCTTCTCCCTCTCCCTCTGCCTGCCACTCTGCCTACTTGTGCTTTCTCTCTATCTCTCTGTCAAATAAATATAATAAAATCTTTAAAAAAAAAAAAAAAGAAGCCATGCTTGCCTGATTTGGGTATTTCTATAAAAACTGGGGAAGTTTTTGCCCTATGGTATTGGAAGTCAGGTAGGGAGTATTGTGATTTAAATGCATGTGATCCTTGATTTCTTTTCTGGAAGAGAAAATTTAAAAGGTTGGAAGAAAAGAGCATATTCCTGGAAAGTGTCTACTTTTTTGCAATTTTGGAAAATAAATGATCAAAACTTGGTCCAGAAAAGGGAGCCACCTTCTAAAACATCCTAGATGGAGAAGATATGGATAAGATGGAGCATAAGACATTTTTGATCACTTTCAATAATGCAGATTCATGACATTTTGATGCTAGAAAATCCTTAGAGATCATTTATACTTCATTGGTTCCCAAACCTGGCTGACATATGGATTACCCTAGACTTACTGAATCAGAATTTTCAGGGGCAGGATCCAGGAATACATATTAATTTTTAAGTCCCCAAATGCATCTGGGATCATCCGGGGAGATGAGGAAGTGGACGGATTAAATGATTTGTTGAAAGCTGCCTATCCTGTCAAGAGCAAAAGCAGTTCCAGAAGCTGAGTGGCAAATTCTCAGAATTAAAAGTATCTTAGAGAGTCTAGCGTAACTATCTAAGAGTGGTCCGTAGAGCATAAAGATTTGTCTGAGGGATCTCGGACTCCAATCCCCAGCTGAAGGCATTCTCAAATGCAGACTGACTTGAAGCCTGGAAATACGCATTAGTAACAAGCCTCTTGGCTGATTCTGCAGGAGGTCAGCTCCAGGGCACAATTTAGGAAATTCTGCCTGTCAGTTGTCTGAGTCCCTCTTACGATGTTTCTTCTCTTGTTTAAATGCATTCCAGTTAAGGGAAGCTTATTTTAAATCTATTAGGAGCAGCCTTTATTTTATTTTTTTTAAAGGTAAATGAACTTTTTTTTTTTAAATATTTTATTTATTTATTTGACAGAGACAGTGAGAGAGGGAACACAAGCAGGGGGAGTGGGAGAGGGAGAAGCAGGCTTCCCGCCGAGCAGGGAGCCCGATGCGGGGCTCGATGCGGGGCTCGATGCAGGGCTCGATCCCAGGAACCTGGCATCATGACCTGAGCCGAAGGCAGATGCTTAACGACTGAGCCACCCAGGGCCTCTAGAAGCAGCCTTTAATTTTTTTCCTAGAAACCTGCCCCTGAAACTCTCCCCGACAGGATTTAATTCTGCCTTCGTGAGCCATACAAAAGGTTGGCTCCCAACACTGTATGTTAGCCTTTTTAGCATTCATACCTTTTCCAAGACTCCTCTTTCTGGGGGAGATCGGGGATGAAAATTCTAGTCATCTCTCACTTTGTGCCTTCTCTCATGGCCAAAATCCCCTTCTTCCACTAAGCATATTTAAAATCATTTAGGGCGCCTGGTGGCTCAGTTGGTTAAGCGACTGCCTTCGGCTCAGGTCATGATCCTGGAGTCCCTGGATCGAGTCCCGCATCGGGCTTCCTGCTCGGCAGGGAGTCTGCTTCTCCCTCTGACCCTCCCCTCTCTCATGTGCTCTCTCTCATTCTCTCTCTCTCAAATAAATAAATAAAATCTTTAAAAAAAATCATTTAAAAAATATAGTGGCTCACAGTCATAAGCGTCATGCAAAGCCACTGGGTCTGGGTCTGGAAGCAGAAGGCCTGGCTGCACAGGAACACAGCCAAACCCGTTTTCCAACAATTAACTTTTCTCAGTCATAGTCATTCTCTGGGACAAAGTCAAAGGCAGAGTGACCTCCGTCCTCCCCGCAGCTTCCCCAGCCTCAAGGGTGAAAGGCAGCTCAAGTTGGGCACCCCTGGGAAAGCAAGTCTGAAAAGACAAACTCGCCAGGTGCCCTGTTGTTGCTGCCTTTTTTCTTCACAGAGCATAACCGACAGGTCTGCCCAGCTCCCTGTCTCCGCTCAGCACTCTCTTTGTTCTCTGCCTTTCCCAAACTCGCTTACTTCTCTCTGTGTTTGTTTGTTGTTTGCTTAGAACAAAGTGCTTTCTTCCATGAAAGGGATGGAAGCAGACACACTTCTCAGGGACTCCAGAGAGGGAGGGAGATGCAGGACTTATTTAAAGTTGAAAATCATTCAAGGACACGTGCAAAATGCCCTAAAGTGTGGAGGGGAAACTAGAAACTGTGCTTAATTTTTTTTAAGTGTTTGAAGTTATCTGAGAGCATGGGCTCACGACAAAGGAACAGGGGAGTAAAGGGAAAGAGGAAGTTCTCAAGACTCAGAGTGAAAAAGACCCCAAAGACACCAGACTCAGCTGTCCAGATGTGCAGACGCTTCCTCGAAAGCCCTGCTCCTCTGTCTGACACCTTCTGCCTTGCCTATCTTCTCCCTGGAGACACTAAGGGTGGTGATGTGTAATCACAATACAGGTTCTGAAGCTGGGTGGGCGGGGACTTGTGCATCTCTGCTCTGCCAATCACTAGCCACCTACTTAACTAGTCTGCTCTTAAGTCTCATCTGCTGAAGCTGGAGATAATAAAGCCTATTTGTATTAGAGTAGGCTAGGTTGGGCTAGTCCTCTCAAAGTTTCCGGGGCCCTTTTTGCCACGCAAGCTGCATGTCCCACACCAGTTAGTGGGGAGGCTCTACCACCCACCATCACTCCCCGTTCCTGCAGCCAGGAAGCCTGGGCTCAGTCATTGCCACAGGGGAGGAGGGGTGAGAAGAGCCTGAAGGACTGCCCCGGGGGGGCATCACACAGCCGTGGCCTCAAAGTGAACTGTGTCCCTACCATTCAGGTGTCATACTCACATGAACTGGTTTAGGACCTGGCACCTTCTCCAATCACAGTTTAAGTCACTGGGTTTGTGGTATTTTGTTACAGCAGCGATAGGAAACCAACACACTTCAAGATAAGTAATTAATTAGCTGTAGGCACTTAGCAGAGGTGGGAACAAATTTTCATGGAAATCAGTTGATAAGAATTACACTGACAGGTAACTTGGAGTAAATATATGTGCAACAAGCCAAATTTCCTGTGAACTATAACGAGTCCCCTAAAATATATACCAGTAATTTTGATGCAGACCATGTGAAGACAAGAATATGAGCGCTTTTTCTGAAAGTGAAAAGCAACTAATAAAAACAAGTGCACTGAACATCATTTACAGGTTTTACACATATGCTGAGGCATAAAACCTCATGGTTAAGAGGACAGGTGCTGAGACCAGAATATTTAGCTGTCAGTCGTTCATTCTGTTGACCTTGGGCATAAACACTCAAAGTTTGCATTTCCTTATCCATTAAAAAAAAAAAAGGTAATAAGGGCACCTGGGTGGCTCAGACGGTTAAGCGTCTGCCTTTGGCTCAGGTCATGATCCCAGAGTCCTGGGATCGAGCCCCTCATCGGGCTCCCTGCTCTGCGGGGAGGCCTGCTTCTCCCTCTCCTGCTCCCCCTGCTTGTGTTCCCTCTCTCACTGTCTCTCTCTGTTAAATAAATAAATAAAATCTTAAAAAAAAAAAAAAAACACCCATCAGGGAGCCTGGGTGGCTCAGTCATTTAAGCGTCTGCCTTCGGCTCAGGTCATGATCCTGGAGTCCTGGGATCAAGCCCCGCATCGGGCTCCCTGCTCCTTGGGAGCCTGCTTCTCCCTCTGCTTCTCTCTCTCTCTCTCTCTCTCTCTCTGTCTCTCATGAATAAATAAATAAAATCTTAAAAAAAAAAAGGTAATAACATCTACCTTATCGGAGTGATGAAAATTAAATGGGTTAATTCAACATAAAACACAACACAGTACCTATATATAATGAGTTTAAAATGTCATCCATTTGTATTATATTTTCACTCTTATATTGATAGAATTCTCATTCCAAATGTTGGCACTTTAAGCAGATTATTTTGTTGTCTTCATTAAGACACAATTAAACAATTGCTCCCAGGATGTTACAGTGTTAGGATTGGGTGGACCCAATGGAAGAGTCACCGCTCACATTCAGGTACCACACAGTAGGAAAAGCCAGGTAAGCATCTCTGCTGGCAGAATTTTGTCTTAATGAGGGGTATTTCTGCCTGGGTGAACTACACATTATAGCAGCATCTGGAGCTAATCTCCGTACCCAGCGGGTGTTTGTGGACACCGATGACTCCCATTTCTACCATAAGAGAAACGAGTGAAGAGTTGAAATCACCTGAAAAGGAAGGTAGCAGAAACACCCATGGTTCTTGGCGCTACTGAGCGTAAAGAACAGCTGAATTGCTTCCTTATGAGGCAGCGCAGATGCTACGAACTTGCACCTGTTCTCAGGTGTGAAAAAGGAGAGAGGGAAAAAAAAAAAAAAAACAGAGAGACAAGAACATCAAAGGAAAAAGACCTGTTCTCAGAAATCACTTAGAACAAAACTCTACAGTAGGAGAATCAATAACCTTTTGGGCACCAAGACTCCTCACCAAACTATGAGTCTTTCATAGAAAATGTCTTTCTCACTGTTGTGTCCCACATAGTAGACACTCAACAAATATTTATTCAACTGAGTTTAAGGGTGAAATACTATAAATATAAAGTTATGAAATGTGTGGTAGGATAATTTAATCATCTATGATATATTTCCCCTACTGCAGAAGAATCAGAAGTGTGTATGTATGTATGTATGTATGTATATATATAAATATGACACCCATCCCTAGGGAGAAGATATTAGGCTTTGTAACGTGAAAACCAGAGACTTCCACAAGAGAATTAAGCTGATTTGTTTTTAAAAGTCAAGGTCTGGGGCGCCTGGGTGGCTCAGTTGGTTAAGCGACTGCCTTTAGCTCAGGTCATGATCCTGGAGTCCCAGGATCGATTCCCACACCGGGCTCCCTGCTCAGCAGGGAGTCTGCTTCTCCCTCTGACCCTCCGCCCCTCATGTGTGTTCTATCTCTCTCTCTCATTCTCTCTCTCTCAAATAAATAAAATCTTTAAAAAATAAATAAATAAAACAAAAGCCAAGGCCTACAGAGACAAAGAACAGTCTATGCATAGGGTGCAGGAGACAGCCCTGAGATATAGAATGAAAGACACAGCTAAAACGGAGTGTCCTAAGGCAGATGAAGTGAGTTAGGGCTTTGGGCGAGATTTACAAGGATGCCAGAGAGATAGGATCTTTGACCAGCTGGCTTGCAGAGCCAGCACTGAGAGCCACAGTGGTGAGAGCTGTGATTCTGAGGCCGTAGATAAACCTCCCTGGTACAGTGGGATGGAGAAGAGGGATCAAGACAGCCTCATCAGTGAACATCTCTGCTGGGACTGTGATGAATTAAAGACTCACAGCCCCTCATTTTGGGGGTACCATGCAAATCCTCAGATATCTTGTTGGACACTAGGAAAGGAGGACAGCAAAAAGGATGCAAAGACTCATTTAATTTGATTTGGAAAAATAAAAATGTGTCATGCTTCTGTCCATATACTAGTAGGGCAAAATTCATACACCTATGTACAAAAGATAAGACTACAATGAAGGATTAAAGCAGTTATATCTGTTTAGTGTTATTATAAGTAATATTCATTTTTTCAATCATATATATACATATTTCTTTTAAAAATAATAAAAGTACAGAAAGTCCACATTCCTACCCTTCTATTCTACAGATAATGATAAAAGGATTTTTTTTTTTCCTGGTAACAATGCACCTCGCCTTTCTTTGGAACAAAGTTAAACTTTGTACCTGGTTCTGGCCCTTGAGTAACCAGAGAAGCTGTGATGTTTGGGGAAACCTCTGGCTCCTAAACAGTTTCCATCCTTGAAAAACTCTCAAAAATGGTCTGTTCCAGCCCACATAATGATGCTGTTAGATGCTAAAAGAGTACAAGTTTCTCCAGGAAAAAAACAAACAGTTCTTCCCTCCACTGGCAACATATCGTCACTGAAATTACTAAAATTAGAAATGTCTCTGTGAGAATCTATAGAAGTGGGGTGTGTGTGTGTGTGTGTGTGTGTGTGTTTTAATATGTATTATTTCCAGTGCTCTTTATTTCTTTATGAAGATTCAGATTTCCATTCTGGTAAGATTTCCCTTCTGCTCAAAAGACTTCCTATGACAGGAACATTCTCTTACATTGCCACTGTACAAGTCTCAAAATCAGGATATTACCACTGATATATTACTACCATCTAATCCTCAGACCTCATTCAAGCCTGCTATCCTAATAAATTCCTTTCTAGCAAAAGGATATGGTTGCAGAATCATTTTGTTGTCATGCCTCTTTCATCTCCTTCACTCTGGAACAGTTCCTCAGCCTTTCCTTGTCAATGGCACTTTTGAAGATAAGAGGCCAGTTTTCTTTCTGTTTTGTTGTTTTGTTTTGTTTTGTGGTAAAAATGCATAACATCAAATTCACCATAGGGGAAAGCATTTTTATGAGTTCACCAATTTCCAGAACTGAAATCTCCTTGATTTGAGGTATCATCTTATTCCTATATCCCTCATGCCTAACAAGGTACCTGGAATATGATGGGTTATTAATTGTTGAGTGAATGAATGATATAAACCATTGAAGGTTAGTTAGTGGGCACAGGTTAAGAAATTGTTCTGTCTTCTAGATAAGTTCCTTTATCCATCCCTCAGAACATACTCTCTGACCACCTGCTCTATGCTGGACTCTGTTGGTAAAATTGTTCTTAATCTGAGGGGGCAGCTAGAAGCAAATCATAACAATGCCATGACTAAGAGATATACAGGGGCTATGCAGGGGAGAGCTTAGGACCAAATAAACTGCTACCCAGTGCAGAAAGGGAAGTGATTCACTCTGCCTAATGGAATCAGGAGGAGTGTCCTAGAGGAGGTAGCAGTCGACATGATTCTTGAGGGATTAGTAAGTGAAACCAACAGGGAGGACAGAGCATGTGAAAAGCGGTTTCTTCCTGTATTATCTAGCACAACCCTAAGCTTCCGATTATAACTTGATATTACTGACTGATAAGAGTAAAACGACTAACCAGTAACTCGGTTGACATGAAGTGAATCCTAACTTTTGTCTATTCCACCCTGATTCAGTTAATTCGAGGACCTCTGCAGATCTCCTTCTGCATGAGGACATGTACATGCACATCCTTGTAAAGCATAAAAGCTGCCTCTCACATACTGCCTCGGTCTTAACATTTTTGGTTTCATTTCATTCCCCTGTAATCTCCCAAACTGAGATTTCTTTGTAATGATCAGATAGTCTGTAACAATGCTTGAATAGACTTGTTGCCTTAAGAGTAGATTTGATTTTATTGATTTTCTTATAATGTTTGTAATTGTTCCAGTTTATTGGAGCTTTTTTCTTTCCTTTCTTTTGTGCTTCCTAATTGCTTTATCTTTAACAGAAAAGATCTGTTTGTGGCTTGTTGATCTTTCTTTGCCTTCATTAAGAATGTATGTTGCAAGACAGGCTTGGTAAAGAAAGGCAAAACTCTATTATCAAAAATTTCATTATGCCCTCTGATATATGTTTCTCTTTCATAAAAACACTACAAGATGTCTTTGTCCTTCACTTCATGAATAATCGTACTCTTTGGTGGGGGAAAATCTGTTATGTTCAGCACTTTGATTCCAATATTGTGTTACTAGTGTTTGGAATAAAACATTTTAACTTGGTTATTTGATCCTCTTTGTCCTTCTTAATGCCTCTGCATTATCATCTGCATTTTAACAAACAAAATCAGTAGCCATCCAAGGTCAAAGAAGAACCTTGAGGTAGAGCATTCCTTCCTATGCATGCATTCATTCAACTAACACTTATTGAACACAAACACAAAGCCAAGTAGGTTGTCAATTACTAGGGATAAAGAGAACAAAACACAAGTGTCCGGACACTAAAGATGGGTGAAATTGCAGAGGGGAATGAGGGCCATCAAACCCTCTACTTGTGATGGTACACAGGATTTAGGTTTCAACCAGGAATTCTAGAATCACACAAATTTGAGTTCAAGTCCTGGTTTTGCTATAAAGTGAGTAACCTCAGGCTAATCACCTGACCTATCTGAGTTTCAATTCTCCTATCTATAAAATGTAGATACTAGCAGCACCTCCCTCAAGATTTCTGTAAACACTAAATGAAATACTGCAGATAAAATGCTAATCAGAATTTCAGGTATAGATAGAGTAAGTGCTCAAGGAGTTTTAACTCTAAGAGGTACTGGAAATCTTGCTTCATTTCCATTAACTTACTAGGCTAAAAACATAGAAGGTTCCCAAGGGGAAAAGATGGCGGAGGAGTAGGGGACCCTATTCCAACTGGTCCCCAGAATTGAGCTGGATATCTACCAGCTGAACTCCCACTAAATCAGCCTGAGATGTAAGAAAACAGATCTGGATCTCTACAAACAGAATATCACAGGCAGTTGGTTTCGAGGTATGAAGCAAGGAGCTGTGATTCCACAGCAGATATCGGAGGATAAAGGGCAGCGGGAGGGAGCCTGGCCATGGGGATCCTACACCAGCAGTGAACGAAAGCCTCCCACGCTGGAGACGGGGCACAGACTTGCAGACTGGTAGCAGCGGTAGCGGCAGGGAGAGGACTTTAGGGCAGCCCCCCACCCCCCAACAGAAACATGAACAGTGAGGTTGCATGTGCGAACTGGGGGTGGCTGGCGGTTTTAGAAGCACAAAGGGCAGAGACAAGCCCCGACCTGGAGGCAGGACTGGGAGTGCTGCGGAGGGGCGCACAACCCAGGACGCTGCAATTTATAGCAGCACAGACAGAAACGGAGATAGTGTGGCCTGGAGGGCTCACTAAAGAACAGAAAACGATCTCTCTGCTCTGAGGCAGAGGGTTGGAAACGGTCTCTTCTGCTCTCTCAGAAGAGACGAGGAAAGCTGCCAGGGAAAGCCGCCAGAGAACAAAAGCCCCCCCAAAACCAGATTTCACTGAGCCCATCCCCCGCCACAGGGGACAGGGCAACTCTGCCCAAACAGGGTTGCCTGAGTAACAGCCCAGCAGGCCCCTCCTCCAGAAGACAGGCTGGGAGAACAAGAGGCCAGCAACCCTAAGGTCCCAAGAAAACAGGTGCATCTTGCTTGGGTTGTGGTCAATAATTTGGACTCTATACATTCCCTCAACCACCCCTCAACAGAATGACTAGGGGGAGGAACCCAAAAAATAGGAAAGACTCAGAGAATATGACTTATGCTGCAGATTTACAAATGGATTCAGATATAACCAAGTAGTCAGAGATGGAATTCAGGCTAGCAATTGTGAAGACAATAGCTAGAATGGAGAAATCAATTAATGGCAACATAGAGTCTCTAAGGGCAGAAATGAAAGCTGAATTGGCAGAATTTTAAAATGCTATCAATGAGATCCAATTTAATCTAGATAATCTAACAGCTAGGGTAAGTGAGGCAGAAGAACGAATTAGTGACCTGGAAGACAATTTAATAGATAAAAAGGGAAAAGAGGAGGCCAGGGAAAAACAACTCAGAATCCATGAAAATAGAATCAGAGAAATAAGTGACACCATGAAACATTCCAATGTCAGAATTATTGGAATCCTGGAGGGGGTGGAGAGAGAGAGAGGACTAGAAGATATATTTGAGCAAATCGTAGCTGAGAACTTCCCTAATCTGGGGAATGGAACAAACATTCGCGTCCTAGGGGCAGAGAGGACCCCTCCCAAGATCAAGGAAAACAGGCCAACACCCCAGCATGTAATAGTAAAACTTGCAAATCTTAGAACCAAGGAAACCATCTTAAGGTCAGTTGGGGGAAGAGATTCCTTACGTACAGAGGGAGGAACATCAGAATAATGTCAGACCTATCCACAGAGACCTGGCAAGCCAGAAAGGCCTGGCAAGACATATTCAGGGTACTAAACAAAGTATACAGCCGAGAATACTATATCTGGCAAGGCTGTCATTTAGAATGGATGGAGAGATGCAGAGCTTTCAAGACTGGCAAAAGCTGAAAGAATATGTGACCACTAAGCCGGCCCTGCAAGAAATATTAAGGGGAGAAAGACCCCAAGAGTGATATACAACAGAAATTTACAGGGACAGTCTATAAAAACAAGGTCTTCACAGGCAACATGATGACAATAAATTCATATCTTTCAATAATCACTCTTAACGTGAATGGCCTAAATGCTCCCATAAAACGGCACTGGGTTGCAGATTGGATAAAAAGACAGGACCCAACCATATGCTGTCTACAAGAGACTCATTTTGAACCTAAAGATACATCCAGACTGAAAATGAAGGGATGGAGATCCATCTTCCATGCCAATGGACCTCAAAAGAAAGCTGAGGTAGCAATTCTTATATCAGACAAATTAGATTTTAAACTAAACACTGTAGTTAGAGACACAGAAGGACACTATTCTCAAAGGGTCTATCCAACAAGAAGATCTAACAATTGTAAATATCTATACCCCCAAGATGGGAGCAGCCATCTACATAAGCCAACTGTTAACCAAAATAAAGAGTCAATTGATAACAATATGTTAATTGTAGGAGACCTCAATACTCCACTCTCAGCAATGGACAGATCATCTAAGCAGAAAATCAACAAGGAAACAAGAGCTTTGAATGAGACACTGGATCAGATGGACCTCATAGATATTTACAGAACATTCCACCCTAAAACAACAGAATACTCACTCTTCTCGAGTGCACATGGAACATTCTCCAGAATAGACCACATACTGGGTCACAAATCAGGTCTCAACCAATACCAAAAGACTGAGATTATTCCCTGCATATTCTCAGACCATAATGCTTTAAAACTGGAACTCAATCACAAGAAAAAATTTGGAAGAAATTCAAACACTTGAATTTCTAAAGACCACTCTGCTAAAGAATGTTTGGGTCAACCAGGAAATCAAAAAGAACTCTAAAGACTACTCTGCTAGAGAATGTTTGGGTCAACCAGGAAATCAAAAAGAACTTAAACAATTCATGGAAACCAATGAGAACAAAAACACATCGGTCCAAAACCTATGGGATACTGCAAAGGTGGTCCTAAGGGGGAAATACATAGCCAACCAAGCCTCACTCAAAAAAATAGAAAAATCCTGAATTCACCAACTAACTCTACACCTTAAAGAACTGGAGAAAAAGCAACAAACGATGCCTAAGCCATGCATTAGAAGAGAAATAATTAAGATTAGAGCAGAGATCAATGAATTAGAAACCAGAAACACAGCAGATCAGATCAACAAAACTAGAAGCTGGTTCTTTGGAAGAATTAATAAGATCGATAAACCACTGGCCAGACTTATCCAGAAGAGAAAGGACCCAAGTTAATAAAATTATGAATGAAAGGGGAGAGATCACGACTAACACCAAGGAAATAGAAACAATTATTAGAAATTATTATCAACAACTATATGCCAATAAACTGAGCAATCTGGATGAAATGGAGGCCTTCCTGGAAACCTATAAACTGCCAAGACTGAAACAGGAAGAAATTGACAACCTGAATAGGCCAATAACCAGTAACGAGATTGAAGCAGTGATCAAAAACCTCCCAAAAAACAAGAGTCCAGGGCCTGATGGATTCCCTGGGGAATTCTACCAAACATTCAAAGCAGAAATAATACCTATTCTCATGAAGCTGTTTCAAAAAATAGAAACAGAAGGAAAGCTTCCAAACTCATTCATGAGGCCAGCATTACCTTAATCCCCAAACCAGGCAAAGACCCCATCAAAAAGGAGAATTTCAGACCGATATCCCTGATGAATATGGATTCCAAAATCCTCAACAAAATCCTAGCTAATAGGATCCAACAATACATTCAAAGGATCATCCACCACGACCAAGTGGGATTTATCCCTGGGATGCAAGGGTGGTTCAACATTTGCAAATCAATCAATGTGATAGAACACATTAATAAGAGGAGAGAGGAAGAACCATATGGTCTTCTCAATTGATTCATAAAAAGCATTTGACCAAATACAGCATCCTTTCCTGATTAAAACTCTTCAGAGTATAGGGATAAAGGGAACATTCCTCAAGTTCATAAAGTCCATCTATGAAAAACCCACAGCGAATGTCATCCTCAATGGGGAAAAGCTGAGAGCATTTCCCTTAAGATCAGGAACACATCAAGGATGCCCACTCTCCCCACTATTGTTGAACATAGTACTAGAAGTCCTAGCAACAGCAATCAGACAACAAAAAGAAATAAAAGGTATTCAAATTGGCAAAGAAGAAGTCAAACTCTCTCTTTTCACAGATGACATGATACTTTATGTGGAAAACCCAAAAGACTCCACCGCCAAATTACTAGAACTCATACAGCAATTCAGTAATGTGGCAGGATACAAAATCAATGCACAGAAATCAGTTGCTTTCTTATACACTAACAATGCAACTGTAGAAAGAAATTAGAGAAACGATTCCATTTACAATAGCACCAAAAACCATAAGATACCTCAGAATAAACCTAACCAAAGAGGTAAAGGATCTATACTCTAGGAACTACAGAACACTCATGAAAGAAATTGAAGAAGACACAAAAACATGGAAAAACATTCCATGCTCATGGATTGGAAAAATAAACATTGTTAAAATGTCTGTGCTACCCAGAGCAATCTATACCTTCAATGCCATCCAGGTCAAAATTCCAATGACATTTTTCAAAGTGCTGGAACAAACAATCCTAAAATTTGTATGGAATCAGAAAAGACCCCGAATCACCAAGGAAATGTTGAAAAAGAAAAACTAAGTTGGGGGCATCACGTTGCCTGATTTCAAGCTATATTACAAAGCAGTGATCACCAAGACAGCATGGTACTGGCACAAAAACAGACATATAGACCAATGGAACAGAAGAGAGAGCCCAGATATGGACCCTCAACTCTATGGTCGAAATGGAAAAAAGAGTCTGTTCAATAAATGGTGCTGGGAAAATTGGACTGCCACATGAAGAATGAAACTCAACCACTCTCTAACACCATACTCAAAGTGGATGAAAGACCTCAGTGTGAGACGGGAATCCATCAAAATCCTAGAGGAGAACATAGGGAGTAACCTCTTTGACAACAGCAACTTCTTTCAAGATACATCTCCAAAGGCTAGTGAAACAAAAGCAAAAATGAACTTTTGGGACTTCATCAAGATAAAAAGTTCTGCACAGCAAAGGAAACAGTCAACAAAACAAAGAGGCAACCCACAGAATGGGAGAAGATATTTGCAAATGACACTACAGATAAACGGCTGGTATCCAGGATCTATAAACAACTTCTCAAACTCAACACCCAAAAAACAAATAATCAAGTCAAAAAATGGGCAGAAGACATGAACAGACACTTCTCTGAAGAAGACATACAAATGGCTAACAGACACATGAAAAAATGTTCATCATCATTAGCCATCAGGGAAATTCAAATCAAAACACACTGAGATACCACCTTACACCAGTTAGAATGGCAAAAATGGACAGGGCAAGAAACAACAAATGTAAGAGAGGTTGTGGAGAAAGGGGAACCCTCTTACACTGTTGGTGGGAATGGAAGTTGGTACAGCCACTTTGGAAAACAGTGTGGAGGTGTCTCAAAAATTTAAAAATAGAGCTACCCTATGACCCAGCAATTGCACTACTGGGTATTTACCCCAAAGACACAGATGTAGTGAAAAGAAGGGCCAATATGCACCACAATGTTCATAGCAGCAATGTCCGCAATAGCCAAACTGTGGAAAGAGCTGAGATGCCCTTTAACAGATGAATGGATAAAGAAGATGTGGTCCTTATATACAATGGAATATTACTCAGCCATCAGAAAGGATGAATACCCAACTTTTACATCAACATGGATGGGACTGGAGGAGATTATGCTAAGTCAAATAAGTCAAGTAGAGAAAGTCAATTATCATATGGTTTCACTTATTTGTGAACATAAGGAATAGCATGGAGTACATTAGGAGAAGGAAGGGAAAAATGAAGGGGGGGAAATCGGAGGGAGAGATGAGCCATGGGAGACTATGGACTCTGAGAAACAAACTGAGGCTTTTAGAGGGGAGGGGGGTGGGGAGATGGGTTAGCCCGGTGATGGGTATTAAGGAGGGCACGTACTGCATGGAGCACTGGGTGTTATACGAAAACAATGAATCGTGGATCACCACATCAAAAACTAATGATGTATTGTATGGTGATTAACATAACATAATAAAATAAAATTTTTAAAAAAAAGTTGTGATTCAAAA
Organism: Neomonachus schauinslandi; assembly: GCF_002201575.2. Classification (NCBI taxonomy): domain Eukaryota; kingdom Metazoa; phylum Chordata; class Mammalia; order Carnivora; family Phocidae; genus Neomonachus; species Neomonachus schauinslandi. The sequence goes on along the minus strand of NC_058413.1, from coordinate 18,752,083 downwards.
CAAAGCAAAACAGACTTTCTTGAAGTTAAAAAAATGATTAACCAATTTATAAAATAATCATCTAATTGAGTAATTTATTACGTTCTTTTAAATTCACTGTGCTTAGCTTAATAAAAGTGAGTTTTGTGGTTGTTAAAAGAAAAAAAAAAACATAGAAGATTCCCAATAAATGTTTGCTGACTAAAGTCAGTCTGAATATTCTACCTCCAATGCAATCAGATGATGCGACATCAGATATTAAAGTGAGGATTTCCATCCTAAGTTGGGGAAGTTAAACGGGTATTGGGGGTAAGTGGGTGGGGGAATGAATGCATAACTGTGTACTGCAGTCCAAATCTCTCACATTAACACCAGCCTCAAGTTATTTCTATTCATATAAAGTTAAGATGATAGTCAACAAGCAGTCTGCAATCTGCTTATATTCCACAGTTCCAATTTCCGATTAAAGAAAACAACATGAATGCTGAATCAGAATATACTTCTTAGTGCATCAAATTGTATCTTCCATTATTCAGGCCCAGCTTCAGTCCTTGACCTTACAGTAAAATGGGCATACCTTTAGAGACACGATACAAAGTATAAAGGGTTCTGATCCACAAGGTGTTGACTCCATGACAAAAGGAACTATAAAAATAATACTCCAGAAGAAAGGAGAATCATATAAATCCATAATGAAAAGTTCACAAAAATTATAACATCTTAAAAACAATCATGGAAAAAAACCAAGTCAACAGTCTTGAGGAAGAAGAACAACCAGTTCCAACAAGCAATCAGTAACTAATTATTGAGCACTTTGTAAGCATTCAGCATTTTCCAAAAGCTTATCTAAGAATAACCTTGGAAATTCTCTGTCCATGTAGGTAATGACCTGAACAGGTATCAGGTATAAGAAATGGAATAAACTGAACTCTGCTGAACCAATAAAATCAAATTATCAAAAAAAAAAATGTAGCTAATGTTACATAGCAATAAGGCTTCAGTACAGGACAGAGAAAAGTGTTATGGACAAAATCTCTATGGAAGTTAAGAATAAATTTGTTTAAGGCAATGTATTTAAGGCATATCCTGTCAAAAACAGCACATAAGAAATGTAGGTAGTGACTGTGGTTTATAGAATTCTCCTTTTTTGAAGGTTGGTATTTACCATCATCCTGATAAATGCTTCTTTACAGTCTATTCATTTCTTGTTGGCCCATAACCCCCACCTCTAGTGTTTATTGCATAAAGGAATGTTTCTCAGACTATTCGGAGATAAATCTCTTCATTGATGGAGGGTTTTCACACTGCCTATTATGTGCCTATCTAGACTCAGCCAACAATTTATTACCGGTTGAAAAAGGAGGCAATGAGGTAAAAGACTGAATTGTTTTTATGTCTGTGTCTATATTTCTTAAAGAGTAAAAACCCTTATAAAAGAAATTCATCCTGGAACCATATGAACCACCATTCATTTGGAGTAAAGTGAGCTTGTTATAAAATATTGAAAACAGAATCAAATTCTATGAGGCTGTCACTATGTTTTACTATCAGGAGCTATTAAAATCTCTACCCAGTTACTTTCTGCCTCTTACCAACTAAAATAATGCTGTGAGCTTCCAAATATGAGTTCCTGGGAACACCACAGATATTGGCTAGAATCAACACATAGCATTAGAACACAGGCCTTCATATCGCTCTCATTTAGGGAGAGTCGCCTCTATTGAATGTGATATGGTGCAGTTTTATTAGCCTTTAAGTATACAGCATGGTACAATAGAAAGAGTATTAGAATGAGTCACACAATCTCCGTCGTAGTCCCAGGTCCAACACTAACATACTTTGTTAACTTGGACAAGTCATTTAACTTCTCTTCTCATTTTCCTAATGTAAGTAGTAAGAGGGTAGATGAAATAGCCTCCAAGACCCTTTTATTTAGGTTCCACATTACTTGAATCTGTATTTATCAACCAATGCAAATGTCCAGGCAGCAGCCTGCCTCTCCACACCACATCGACTATTGAGTCATGTACTTTAAGGGGCTGCCTACATGTGCTTTAGTGAGCATTTTCCAGAGCAAGACATAATTGAGCAACATCTATTTGAGAACATAAAGTTTTAACTATGACTAAATGTAACTTTACCAATAGCCACTTAAATTCAGTTGAATGAACAGTTATCATAGGGCTATTATTCTCCAATTGCTGGATAAAATAACCAGACCTTTGGCAAAAATAAACAGATTTCTCTTTTCTTCCCATCCACAATGTAAGTGTTAAGATGTAATCACTACCCTGAATCTCAAAGTACAGATTCTAATGGGATCAGCACTGCCAAACCATGGGTTAAGAGTATTTAAGTATCAATTAGATTTTTGTGCCAAACAAACCAAAGGAGACAATCTTATCAATAGATAAATATGTTCATCCTTGACTCAGAGAGAAAAGGCAAGGAAGGGCAAGGAAAGGCAGAGCAAGGAAAGAGAATACATCATTTTTCAAGTTACTGTTGCTGTAATTCTTACTATTCTGGCCTGCACCATCCCTGGCCCTTTCTGTTTTCTGAGAGATCCATTCACAAGCACTAAATGGTTTTGTATGACACTAGAACACCAGAGGATTATAGTCCATTCTGACTGTATATTCCTGCAATAGGACATATGTGGCCCAAACACAAGCCCTGAGGAATAGGCAGAGTGTCCTGATAAATACTCTCTTCAGGGAAGAGACAACTCATGTGCATATATGACCATGGGGATGTCTACCAACCTCATGAGGTCCCCTCCCATAGGTCTAAGAAGAAGGATATCGTAGCAGCAATATTTCCTGGTTCGCTGAGATCTGTAAGAAGGCATACAAAAGATTTTGGATCCTCTGGCTCCGCGGCTGAAAGTAATTTTATCAATTTAAAAATATTATCTAGTTTTATTGAAGTGTAATGGACAAGCCACAAAATTGGCTGATTCTAAGTACACAGATCGATAAGTATTCACAAATGTATACCATAGTGCGACCACCACCGCAATCAAGTTTGGGACACTTCCATTACCCCAAAGGTTACTTTATGTCCCTTTGCAGACAATCCCCACCCTCCAACCCCAGAAAACCTAGGATACCCTGTCATTATGGTTTTGTCCTTTCTAGAATTTCCTATAAATGGAGTCATCATACAGTATTTAATTTTATATCCATCTTCTTTCATGTAGCATGTTTTTGAGATTAATCCATATTATGAGTATTAATATTTTTAACTCTTTTATCACTATACAATTTCATACTATGGCCATGCCAAAATTTATTTATCTGTTTGCCAAAAGATGGACACTTGATCTATTTCCAATTTGGGGCTCTTGTGAATAATGCTTCTCTGAAAAATATTGTAAAATTCTGCATGCAGACATATGTTTTCATTTTTCATGGGTAGACATAAAAAAAAAAAAAAAAGAGTGGCTGGGCCATTTGGTAAGTGTACATTTAACTTTATAAAAACTGTCAAACTGCTTTCCAAAGTGGCCATAGTGTTCTTCATTCCCACTAGCAGTAAGGATATGAAAGTTCCAGTCATTCCACATCCTTGACAAGACTCATAATTTTCAGTCCTCTTAATTTCAGTTTTTCTAGTGGGTGTGTGATGGGATCACACTGCAGTTTTAGTCTGCATTTCCCTAGTGACCAATTATGTTGAGTATCTTTGCATGTGCTTCTTGCTATGTGCATTCCTTTTGAATGTGTGTGAAATGTCCAAATCTTCTGCTCATCTTTAAAATGGGGCTATATGACTTATTATTGAACAAGAGGATTTCTCTATATAACCCTGATGCAATTTCCTGGTCAGGTATGTTTTCTGCAAATGTCTTTTCCAAATTTGTGGCTTGCTTTTTCATTTTCTTAACAGTAGTTTTCAATAAACAAGTTTTAATTTTGATGAATCTATTTCATCTTTTTTTTTTTTTTTCCTTCTAGGATTTATGCTTTTTGTGTCCAAACTAAGAAACCTTTGCCTAGGGCGCCTGGGTGGCTCAGTCGTTAAGTGTCTGCCTTCGGCTCAGGTCATGATCCCAGGGTCCTGGGATCGAGCCCTGCGTCAGGCTCCCTGCTCCACGGTAAGCCTGCTTCTCCCTCTCCCGCTCCCCCTGCTTGTGTTCCCTCTCTCGCTGTGTCTCTCTCTGACAAACAAATAAATAAAATCTTAAAAAAAAAAAAAAAAAAAAAACTTTGCCTAACTCAAGGTAAAAAAAAAGGTTTTATCCTGTTTTTTTCTAGAATTTTTATGGTTTCACATTTTATGTTTAATCTATGGCCCACTTTTAATTAATTTTTCTGTAAGGTGTGATAAAAGGATCGAGGTCATTTCTTTCCATGTGGATATCTAGTTATTCCAGTTCTATTTATTAAAAGTAGGATTCTTTCAATACTAAATTACCTCTGCACCTGTAATTAAGAGTTTGACTCCATTTTGGAGATTTAACTGCCGACAGCTTTCAAGCCACACTTGACTCTTCCCACTCTGCCCCATAACTGGACAGGTACCAGCAGGAAATTCAGACCTTCCAAAGCTCTAGCCAGCATGCAGACACTTTTCCCAAGGGCAACCCCCAGCCACTATAAAGTTCCAAGCACTCTCTAGACCTCACTCAAGCCAGCCTGAACCTGCTTGTGCCTGACCTGCTCTCCCCAGGAGTCCCTTATGTAACTAATAGCTTTTCCCTCAAATCCTCTTAGCACGGGTAGTATCATCATATCCCACCTAATAATTGGGAGGTGGTCCATTCACCTTCTGTCCTGTCACCACAAAACATCTTTCTCAGAAATCAATGGACTATATGAGTATAGGTCCATTTCTTAATTCTCAATTCTGTTTCACTGATCTAAGTGTCTATTCTTCTGTCAAAACCATATGGTCTTGATTAGTATAGCTTCATAATTCGTTTTAAAATCACATAGCATAAGTCTCCCAACTTTCTTTTTTCAAAGTTGTTTTGGGTATTCTAGGTGTTTTGAAATTTCATATAAATTTTGGGATCAACATGTCAAGTTATAAAAAACAATTACTGGGATTGTGATATAGATTGTATTAAATCTAGACAAAAATTTATGGAAATTGCTATTAATAACATTCATGTTTTTCAAACCAAGAACATCATGTAATTCTCCCTCTGTTTAGATCTTTATCTCAGCAAAATCTTATAGTTTGAAGTGATAAGATCTTACACATCAAAATTTATTCCTAAGTATTTTTTGTTTCATGTAATTTTCAAATTTTTAGTTGTTAGCATCTACACATAAAATACATTTTTGCATATTAATCTACTACCCTGTGACCTTGCTAAATCCATTTATCAGTTCTATTCCCAAAGGTTTTCAATAAATTTGACCTTGTCATCTTGAAGAAAGGCGTATTTACTTTTTCCTTCCCAATATGCGTGCCTCTTTTTCCCCTTTCTTTATTGTACTGGCATGGTTTTCCAGGTCAATGTTAAATAAAAGAGGTGAGAGTGAATCTCCTTCTCTTGTTCCTGATATTAGGTAGGAAGCACTCAGTCTTACATCCTTAGGCAGAGTAGACTTACTGCATTCTTTGCCCTACTCATCACCTTTCCCTGTATCTACAACCTTTCCAATATAACCTTACAGTATCCTACCACTCTAACTCTGGAACTAACCATGTGACTTTTCTTAAATCATATTTATTTAAATCCCATTGGTCAAGGTGAGGTTGGAAAAAGTATTTACACATTTCCACTTACTCTCTTGCCCCTTCTCTTAGTTCAATAAAAACATGTCTCAGCCTCCTAGAAATGAAGGACACGTGGAACAGAACCAAGTTGACCTGAGCATCCTAGCCACATCTATTGTACCCCATCATTCAGTGACCTCGAGACATACAAGCAAGCCCAGCCAAAACCAGCCGAACCACCCAGTCAAGCTCCATCTGACTTCAGGTTTCTGAGTAAGCCCATCTGAGAGTACCTGAGCCATGTCAAACAGCTAGAGCTAGAGCTTGCAAATACATTTATTCTGCCACCGAAATTTTATATTTGTTATGCAGCATTACTGTGCCTCTAGTTAACTGACACAGTAGATTAGAATCAGCTTATGCCAATCCCATTTGATTTCATCTAAGAATACTAATAGTCATCTGCATTTCTTCCATATTCTCAAAGCATCAAACACAGCCCTGTTCTTTCAGCAAATGTTTCAGAGGAAAGGGCATGAGCTATTAACATCTCAGTTTCAATGAATTTTTCATATTTGGAAGCTTCCTGCAATAATATTTACAGTGTCCCTGAAAACCGCAATTATATGTATTAGGGCACAGAGGAGAGAATACATAGCGTAGCTGGAGAGAACCAGGATTTGATAATATCAAATAAATTGGCACATTGTTACATGCCAAGAGTGCTAGTCACGTGCCACATTTCTTCCTCCAGCTCCAAAAGCAGCCCCTCTTCCTTGCGCTCCATCACGAGAGGAGTTTTGGCAATAGAAATGCAACATTCCTCTTGGGATTTCAATTTCACAGTTGAATAAGGAACAAGCATGAGCAGAGAGTAGCCTAAGAAAGGCATGACAAGCATGGCAGATGGGGGAGCCTAGTCATTTATTCTGCATCCTTCCTCCTTTCCTTAGCCCTTTCACTTTGTACAACAAAAAAATTGAAAGTGGGCTTCAAGTCCCGGTAAGGTACCAGATACAGCCTTTAACTTCTCCAAATGACTAGATTCCAATCAGGCGGAAACATGGGGTTGGTGTCCTTCCACTAATCTCTGATTGTGCTTCTGCTTTAAGGTTTATTTAAAGAAAAATCTTCTTCCCCAGGTCTGTGCCACTGGAGGAGAAGGGAAGAGAGGACAGTGAAAGTGACATCTGTTGGCTAGCAGTAATTAAGCAGAGATGTGTCAAGTTTCAGGGCTCTAAATGGTCCCGTTAAAGCATTGATGAGCAGTGAAATGTCTGATTAAATTTTAAGCACAGATAAATGGGCCAGACCCACCACAGGATAAGGCTAATGGAGTAGTAGACTGAACAAATTAAACAAACAACGTGTCAGTGCTAGAGAAGGGACAAGCTGGCACAAATATGCCTCCTCTAGAGTCTAAACATAGCCTCCTCTGCATGATTACAAAGAACAGATCTTCTGCAAAGGACCCCCTGAGCTTCAGAGTATGTCAGTGTAGTGGAAAATGCATTAATTTAGATATTAGGGGATGAGAGTTCCAGTTCTGGCTCTGATGCCATCTAAATGACCTCAGGCAAATCATATCACTTCTCTGGGCCCCAGTTTTCTATATGTAAAATAGGGGGTTAGTTCACAGATAGCCTTGAAGTTCTAAGAAGCTAGGATTTAAATTTCTTAAATGATTTAAGAAAAATCTGAAGTAGTGATCCACAGCTTTTGTAGTATACTTCAAAGCCTTAAATATCATGGCAATAACTGCAGGGACAAGGTGGAGACATATTTTTTGTGGCTTCAGGACTTCATTCCATCATTGAACCACAGCAGGTTTTCTCTCATCTGCTTTAAGTTTTGGGTTCCATGCACATTTTTTGTAACAGGCAAAGATTCTAATAAACAAACTAAAAATCACTATATTATTTTTTTCTGATTTTCTGCTCACACATTTTAAGGGAACAGGCAAATCTGAAGAGGAGACAGGGATCAGAATAGAACAACAGAATAGTGAATTGTGCACTGATAGAATCTTGGAGAATAATCCATTTCCTCTGACACTGAGTCAGGAAGACCAGAAGCAGAGTGTCTCATGGCTTCTAATGACAAGACTTCAGAATTTGCAAAGGCACATGAGATGTCATTATGTACAAGAAATGCTGAAGATGCTTGTTTTCACTCTTACTGATCAGAAAAGCACCCAGGTATCCAATGGAGGACTAAAATAATTGCAAAGATCTAGAACTCAACAGGACCCTAAAGATCACCAAATCTGGATCTCCTATTTGGAGTTTCTCTCACTCTCTTATTATCTGCAATTATGATTTCACACCTTCTCCATTCTCTTACATTTTCCACCTCCTCCTATCCTCTCTTTCATATGAATGACTTTACCTTATACCTCATGAGAAAGTAGAAATTATTAACCATGAACTCCCACAGGTCTCACCACAAACATGTCAGCACCTTCACCGTTCCTTTTGTTTTTAACAAAAGAAGTCCCCCAAACCTCCTATCAAAAGCCTTGGGTCCCCTTCTCCCTTGACTCTTCCAGTAATGTCAGTTCTTAAATTATTCTCTCTTTCTTATATCTTGTCTCTCTCCCTATGGAATCATTCCCATCAGCAATAAACATTCTCTACTATTTCTTATTATTTAAAAAACAATCCATTGGGTCAGCCTATACTACCCCCTACTAGGTACTGATATTTCTGTTAATCAAAAATTTGTGCAAGTGTGTGTACACACGCACATGCATACACACACACACCAGTCACTATACCATTCACACGACATATGGATGGATGGATGGATGGATGGATGGATGGATGGATGGATGGATAGATAGATGTATTTTACTGCTTCTCTCTTACATTATGGCATTACCTTCATTTTTTTAAGTCAGATTTCGCTTTGAGAAGGATTCCTATTATTAAAGCAAAAAATCCAAGAGAAAGAAACCACTGTTTGTATCAATTCTCAAAGCTGACATTTTTAGAGTATATAAACATACAATTAGCTTTGAAGGGCAAAATTGGTCAAGAAAGGAATTGAATTTTCAAATTCCAGAAACTATCTCTATAGAAAATAAAGCTTTTAGTCTGAAAGTGAAGTCTTACCAGGAACCATGGATTAGAGAGATGGAGGATATTATATAAGCAAGTTTTTATCTCCCCACCTGACAGGAAGTGGAAGATGAAAGCCAATCTAGCAGGTTCTGGATAGGATAGCCATGGGAGTGAGGGAGCAGGTGAAACAGTAAATACATGTGTTCCAGCCCTCCATTCCGGGTCAAAAACCATGGATAAATAAGGGTTTAAAATAAGGCTGTTTAAAATATCCATAAAATTTGGATGCAGAGCAGATTAGAGCTTGTTTCTTACTTCTCTGGTCACAGATTGGTAAAATTTCAATTTCCTTTAAAGAAGTACTGAGTTCAATAAGCCACTGTATAGGCTGACAGAGAGCTGAGGGATAATTCTAAGAGAAATGATCAAAGAGAGTGCCACTAGAGTCTCCCTTTCCATCCACGGGCTTGGATGGTATCTAGAAATTCCTATGCATTCTCATTGGAGGAAGCCAAAGATGGCTGAGTTAAGTGTAGGGCATATCACGGAACTATCTTAAGAAGTCATGAAGCATCCGATAGTGGAAATTGAAAGGTGATAACTGTATCCATGCATAAGACAGAAGGTGTTGCCAAGCTTGAGACTATCTGCTATGCCAGCCAGAAACGGCGCCAAGGGGAGAGGTAGGGGCCCTGACAATGCCATGACAAAAGACTCGCTGCTTCATTAGTAGCAGGCCTTAACACCAGATGCCATCGGGATGCCCAATGACCAGATGGATTAAAGGACATCTCCATGAAATTTACCAAGGATTCCCAGGACAGTGTAATAAGTTACACATGATCTGCTGACCCTTTCCCACATTTGGTCATGATAATACGTATCTGCATCTACACTAAACCAGCAACTTGTCTAGAAGAAAAGTAAATTTGTGTTGGAGTGTTGGAAATGCAATAGGCATCTCTACTGTACTCCATTCTCATATAGCCAACTACTAACTTGACATCTTTACTTGTATGTCCCAAAGGCATCTCAAACTTATCATATCCCAATAGAAATTCTTGACTTTTCCTTCCTGCTCTGCTCCTCCTTCAGATTTCATTTTCTTATTAAATGGCAAATGGCAATTCGTGAACCCATCTATTCATACACTTGGGAGACATTCTTAAGACTTCTTTTATTCTCATTCTTAGAAATCTCATGAGTGAATCTACTGCTCTCTGTTCTCTACTGCCACCTCTCTGATCCAAGCTAACATCTTCTCTTGTCTGGGCTATTGTCCTCAACAATGAACTTGGAGAGTTTTATTCTATTTAAATGTGGGATTTCCAGACATGCACAGTGGAATTTAAAAATGAGTACATAGCTTCCCTCTCGTCAAGCCCATCTTAACTGAGAAATGAAAGAAAAGATGTATGAGTAAGATCACAGACTTCTACATGATCGAAATATGTTGGAAAAGCAGGCAGATCACAAAGAGCCAATTAGTCAGTGCCAGCAGAGAAGAATGCTGATGAGAAACCAATAAATTCAGCAATTTGTACTATAAACACCCCTGAGAAGCTCATGAGTAACAGGTAGCAACAGTGGCATGCTGGTAAGTGTTAAGCAACTAGCTCTCCTGTAAAAACAAACAAACAAACAAAAGCACTGACTTGTACCATTTGCTGATTTCCATGATGCAAATATTCTGTGGTCAACTTCAAGTTACTAATGTAATGTCACTGAATGCAGACTTGAAAAGAAATGTACACAGGGTGCTTGGGTGGATCAGTTGGAAGAGCATGTGACCCTTGATCTTAGAGTTGTGAGTTTGAGCCCTATGTTGGGTGCAGAAACTACTTAAAAATAAATAAACTTTTAAAAATAGAAATGTACACAATCTGTTAATAGAGATGATACAATCCCTAAATGATATCCATGGAGCACAAAATGTATGGGTTATATACTTTTTCCCAGGAAGATCCTCAGACATTTGCTCTAGCAAGATGAAAGAGGATCCTGAAAACAGTGACTCTATATCTGGTTAGAAGTGATGGGAAGTCCTAAGAAAAGAGCTGTGCAGCAGATCTAAAGACCAAGTCTAGAATAAAGCAGGAAGTAGGAGAACCCCAGGAAGTAGTGCTTGAAGAAAAAATGAAAAGGAATCAACATATTCTAGTGCTTAATAGAAATTATATAGCTTGGGAAAAAATTGGGTTTGGGATAGAAGAATTGGTGATAGAGGTAGAAAATTAATAGAGTGAATTAATGAAGAACTTATTAATGCCAGGTAACATGAACAGCTATGCACTAAAAAGAAATGTAGTCAGTGAACAATACTTATTTAGTAAACAATGAGTACTTATTTCAACCATGTGTAATATTACTATATTAGTAGAAAGCATTGGGGAGGGTGGTGATGCCAGTATCATCCTCCATAGTTGAAACACAATATATAACATCTAAAGGTAAAAATAGAGAAGAAGGAACAATTGAAGTAACTGGAGAGATTGCCTCTCAAAGGATAAAAGAAGAGAGAGAGGTTGCTATTTTTCTCTTCTGGAAGCTTTGTCAACAGTGTGTGTGATGCTGGGGTTAAGAACATGGGGTTAAGAGCATGGAGTCTGGCATCAAACTGCTTGAATTTATCACTCTGAGCTTAATAGCTATATGACCCGGGTGAGTTAAACACTCTCAGCCTCAGTTTCTTCAACTTTATAATGGGAATAGCAAGACTACGCATTCCATAAAAGTAAATGTGAGGATTAAATGAGATAATATATGTAAAATGCCCAGAACAATATTTAGTACATAGTAAAGAATCAATAAATATTAACTTTTATGATTACTATTTGGCATTTTAAAATTACATAGCCAGGGGCGCCTGGGTGGCTCAGTTGGTTGGGCGACTGCCTTCGGCTCAGGTCATGATCCTGGAGTCCCGGGATCGAGTCCCGCATCGGGCTCCCTGCTCGGCAGAGAGCCTGCTTCTCCCTCCGACCCTCCCCCCTCTCATGTGCTCTCTCTCTCTCTCTCTCTCTCATTCTCTCTGGCTCAAAAAAAAAAAAAAAATCTTTAAAAAAAAAAAAAATAAAAAAAAAAAAAATAAAAAAAAAAATAAAATTACATAGCCAAATTACTCTTATAAATGTAAAAAAATAAATTAAAAATGATAAATGTGATGGATTGTAAGGCTTCAAATGAAGCAAGCTCTACGGAACAAAGTTTATGTATGGTAGGGTCTCATCTGAGGTAGTAGTTTGGGTTTTGGGGGGAAAGAGCATGAGAAAAACTATAAATATGCAGGGTTTTGTTTCCTGGGAGGGAAATGGGAAACTCTGTAACAGAGATCTTCCCAGGGGAAAAGGTTAAGACCCTAAACCATTCTTCCCAAGATTCAAAGTCATTAAAATTTATCTAAGTGTGTTGACTTGACCATCATCTAAACCCAAAAACACAGAAGGGCAATCCATCTCCTAATATGAATAATCAGTGTGAAGGAAGAAAAAGATAGCACTGTGGGGAGGTTGGTACTAACAGGCAGAAGAGAATAATAGTTCTGGCTTCATGCAGAGTCAGACACCAGAATCTGTCCTGAGGAAGCCATCCTAGTTATCAACTTCTACTCTACAGGAATGGTACTGTTAGTTCATCTGATCAGCTTTATCACTGAGAATCTATGATGATTTTGGGATGGGGCACACTTGGCTGAGTGTGACAAGATAAAGACTTTCTCTTGTGCCTTAAATTATCAATAAAGCATAGGCGGTGTCAGAAGTAAATGGAGGAAGAGGTTTAGATTCAGGAACTTTGCTTTAGACATGACAGGTGACAACATCAATTAGAGACATGTCTTCCGGGGCCTGTGATAGAACTTCTGCTGGGACCCTAGGTGTCTGGATTTGGTAACATAAATAAAGATATGGGATTTTACTCTCAAGGTGCCAGTTTCATGGAATAGCTGAAGAGTTCTCTAGTCTCAAGATTATATCAGAGATTAGGAAGCAATAATGATTCTTTGTACATGAGTGAGCTTCTGAAAGACTGTTTTGTTAATATAAAGAAAGAATTCATGGAAATAACTAGACTTCGTGTCAACCAAGTATGTGGGGTTTGAGTTTTCTGTCTGGGACAATACCCTGAGACAGTATTCTAATTGCAAACTTTAAGACAGACCATCCTATTTCAATATACTTATCCCTCTTGTGAGAAAAACAAATCAGGTGGCTCCTGAATGTATCCTAGGCCCTGCCCTACTTGTTGTAAGTAGAGAAGCTAGAGCTGTGCATATATTTTTTCACTGTTTTGTGTTGTTGCTGTTGTTGTTATTGTTGTTGTTACTTGGCTTGGTGCTGCCTCTGGACTAGTGCATCCCACCCTAGGGATTTCAATTCCCCATTTGCAAAGGAAAGATAATGAATGGTTGTCCCTTTCTATCTCACAAGAATACTGAAAAAAAACAAGGAGTGCATTACATCAAGCAGCATAAATAGCTATAATTTTCCAAGCATTTATTAGGAATTCAGCACTGGGATAAATATTACATATATATTATCCTACTTCATTCATTCTTTGCAAAACCCTGTGAAAGAGATATTATTATCTCCAGGTCAGAGATACCAAGGCTGAGAGAGGGTATATAAGTTCCTCAGGGACTAGCACTAGGATTCAAGCCTCTCTGAATCCAAAGACAACTACCCAAATCCCACCCTCATGGAAACCACATAAATCCATCATTACGATTTTTTATCTTTCAATGTGTTAAAGCACTGTTCTTGTTCAGGATCTTCTGATTCTCCTGGATCCCACTCACAAGAAAAATTTAGCCACAGGCATTACCTCTGTAATAATGTCAACATCTGACACAATTGGAAATATATTTTTCTTTTTTAAAAGATTTTATTTATTTATTTGACAGAGAGAGAGACAGTGAAAGAGGGAACACAAGCAGGGGGAGTGGGAAAGGGAGAAGCAGGCTCCCCACCGAGCAGGGAGCCTGATGTGGGGCTGGATCCCAGGACCCTGGGATCATGACCTCAGCCAGGCAGATGCTTAATGACTGAGACACCCAGGCGCCCCAATAATTGGAAATCTTTAAATCAATTTTAAAAAATGTGTGAGATATCTAACCCCTGAAAGTTTGGAATTTTGATATAAGAAAAATATTTATCCAAAGACCACTATCCTTACACAGTTACTTATATGGGCTTTTCCTCATATGCATATGGTTATATGGTCACCATATACATGTAATAACTTTGCTAGGTAGTGTTATTGCCATTTTTTTAATAGCTTTATAATATTGCTTTGGACAGTCATTCCAGAAGTTATTTAGTCAACTCCATAATGAAAGGTATTTTATTTATTTCAAACTGTTCACTATTATAAATAATTCTGTAATAAACTTCTTATGTATATATTCTAAATATATTTTCAGTTATAGATTTGGCATGCTAAACATTTTCAACTTATTTTGATGTGAAAGTGAATTTATGATCTACAAAATGTTCATTTTCTCACCAATATAGAAAAATACTCTCTTTTTAAATCAGCCAGCATTTGTGTATTAATACCTATTATAATAAGGTCCTGATTATATTTTCATGGTGTCAGATATTGTACTATGAACTTAGCATATATTCAATTTGCTATATGAATAGCCCCATTTCACCAATACCCTATAAGCAAATATCCTCAGGGTTTCCCTAATCATGAATTATCATGCAAATCATACCAAAAAAAAGGGGGATATAAAAGGAGAAGCATGACTCTCAGGCCTGTCATCCAATCTCCTTTATGTACTTAGAATTGAATGAGCTGCTAGGCACATGGGCTGGTACTCATATCCATAGCTATAGCAAAACACCCCAGGAGAACTTTGAAGCATATGCTATGAATTAACTGATATCTAGGTCCCATCTTTCCATCTCTGTTTTCTGCTATTTGGTCAGGGATCCTGGGCACCTGTGCTAGAAACTGTGCTACCCCTCTGTGGTGACAAGCAGTACCCTGAGTAACAAATGAGCCTATTACTGCTTTACAGTAGAGGAGACAGGTTAATCCTTTGTCATATCCCTGTGCATGGTGTCCTCTTCCTTGTTCCAATTACTGAGGAAGTGATGGCACTTTCTCATCCACAGCCTTTCAACACCTGCTGACATGCATTTAGGACAAGGCTGGGTCTGTGAGTCTTAAGCACACTGTGTTCAGAAATTCTCATGGAAAATGTAAGAAACAAAGGGCACATAAGAGACTGAGATCCAATACTTTCTAGACTCAGGCGACACCCATTTAAAAATCAGAGGAAGAACTAAGACAAGAAGAGATTCTTTTTCAATCAAAATATGTATTCAAATCCAGAAATAAAATAATTACTGAAATAGAACTGGTCATAGAACATAGAATACCACCATTACCCAACATCTTGATTTTTACTAATGAGGAAGCTGATTTCCTAGGAATCATAGCAACTTGCCGAAACTAGTTTGTGGCACAATCCCTCTGGAAGATACACCCTGAAACATCATTTGCCTTTTTTCATCATTAGCAATTCATATTTCCTCATTGTAAATAGATTTTTATTCATTCAACAAATAACTTTTGAGTGTCTTCCATAAAATTACTACACTAGGCACTAGGGATTCAGCCAAGATTGAAATGTAACGATGCTGGGAATGTAAAAATCAAAAGTCATAGTTTGGCAAGGAGACAGGCTTACAGACTGATAATTAAAATGCAGCGTGATGAGCAGAATCAAAACAAATGGAACCCATAGAAGTGAGCTCCAAAGTCTGCCTGCAGGACTCAGGGATATTCTCAAAAGAGGTGGCCCTTGGAGGAGCAAGATGGTGGAAGAATAGGAGATCTAAATTCCATCTGGTCCCAGGAATTCAGCTAGATAGGGATCAAAGCATTCTGAACACCTACGAACTCAACAGGAGATCGAAGAAAAGAATAACAGCAACTCTGTGAACAAAAAAGTGACCACTTTCTGGAAGGTAGGACGTGCGGAGAAGTGAATCCAAGGCAATATTTGGGAAGATAGACCATGGGGGAAGGGAGCCTCCGTCAGCCGCTACTGCCAAGTGATAGAGCAGCGGAGCACAAAATCAGAACTTTTAGAAGTCGGCTGTGCTGAGGCACGTCACTCCAGTGGCTAAGTGGGGGTGGAATCCTCGCTGGTACAGTGTGGTCTCAGGACCCTTGGGGTCACAGAAAGACCAGGGGTGCCTGAGTGTGGCAGAGCTCCCAGGTATCAGAGCAGGGAAGCCAGCTGCAGAGATGGAGCCGAGGCTTGGGCTCTCAGCTCAGGGTTGCCATAAACTGTGATCCGCCACACAGTCGGGCCACTGCTCTTCCAGCAGGGACCCAACAAGCGGCAGATCCGGGGAGACTCCCCTTCCTCCCCAGAGAGGACCAGCGCGGGAGTGCACCACAGGGATCTGCTGGGTTTGGAGACTGCAAACAGGGTCATGTGCCAGAGGTAGAAACGCTCAGTCACAGGCCGGGTGAGCACTGAGTGTGGCCGGAAACTGGGGAGTCAGGCGTGATTGAATGCTTTTCTCTGGGGGCTCACTGAGGAATGGGGCCCCGAGTTCTCAGCTCCTCCAGGGTAGAGATTGGGAGGCCGCCATTTCACTCTTGTCCTCCAAAGCTGTACAGAAAGCTTGCAGGGAACAAAAGCTCCAGAGAGCAAACCCGAGCAGATTACTTAGCCCGACCCGGCAAGGGTGGGGCAATTCCACCTCCTGCAAAGTCATTTGGGAACCACAGCAACAGGTCCCTCCCCCAGAAGATCAGCAAGAACAGCCAGCCAAGACCAAGTTTACCAATCAATGAGATCCGCAGAACTCCAGTGCTAGGGGAATAATGCACATAGAATCCACAGCTTTTTTCCCATGATTCTTTAGTCTTTCAAAGTTAATTTTTTTTAACTTTTTTTTTTTGAATTTTTCTTTTTCCCTTTTTCAAACAACATCTTATCAATCCCTTTTTTAAAAAAATCTTTTTAATTTTTAGAGTCATATTCTATCCCTTCATATTAGTTAACCTTATTTTTGGTATATACACATAAGTTGTTCTCTCCTTAAAATTTTGGGATACGGTTTCTTCTAACAGACCAAAATATACCCTAAATCTCTAGTGTATGGGTTTGTTCTAGTCTCCTGCCTGATCACATTATCTCCCTTTTTTTTTAAATCCTCTTTTCTTTTTTCAAACAACTTCTTATCAATTCCTTTTATAAAATCTTTTATCATTTTCATCTTTACAGTCATATTCCATCCCTTCATCATATTAACCCTTATTTTTGTACATATATAAGTTTTTCTTTCTTTAAAATTTTGGGAGGCACTTTCTTCTAACAAACCAAAATACGCCCAAAATCTACTGTGTGGCACTGATCTATGCACCAGTCTGATCATATTTGATCATATTCTGTTTTTTGTTGTTGTTCTTCTTCTTGTTTGTCTGTTTCTTTGTTTTTATCTTTTTCTTTTTTTCTTTTTTCTTTCTTTCCCTTTCTTTTCCCCCAGTTTCAGGTCTCTTCTGATTTGTTTAGTGTATATATTTCTGGGGACGTTGTTATCCTGTTAGCATTTTGTTCTCTCATTCATCTATTCTCCTCTGGACAAAATTACAAGATGGAAAAAAATCACCTCAAAAAAAAGAACAAGAGGCAGTAACAACTGCCAGGGACCTACTCAATACGGACATTAGTAAGATGTCAGAACTAGAGTTCAGAATGACAATTTTAAAGATACTAGCTGGGCTTGAAAAAAGAATGGAAGATATTAGAGAAACCCTTTCTGGAGAAATAAAAGAACTAAAATCTAACCAAGTCAAAATCAAAGAGGCTATTAATGAGGCGCAATCAAATACAGAGGCTCTAACTGCTAGGATAAATGAGGCAGAAGAGAGAATCAGTGATATAGAAGATGAAATGATGGAAAATAAAGAAGCTGAGAAAAAGAGAGATAAACAACTACTGGATCACGAGGGCAGAATTCGAGAGATAAGTGATACCATAAGATGAAACAATATTAGAATAATTGGGATCCCAGAAGAAGAAGGAAGAGACAGAGGGGCAGAAGGTATATTGGAGCAAATTATAGCAGAGAAGTTCCCTAATTCGGGGAAGGAAACAGGCATCAAAATACAGGAGGCACAGAGAACCTCCCTAAAAATCAATAAAAATAGGTCAATACCCCGACATCTACTAGTAAAACTTATGAGTTTCAGAGACAAAGAGAAAATCCTGAAAGCAGCTCGGGAGGAGATCTGTAACCTACAATGCTCAAAACATTAGACTGGCAACAGACCTATCCACAGAGACCTGGCAGGCCAGAAAGGACTGGCATGATATATTCAGAGCACTAAATGAGAGATATGCAGCCAAGAATACTATATCCAGCTAGGCTGTCATTGAAAATAGGAGAGATAAAAAGCTTCCAGGACAAACAAAAACTAAAGGAATTTGCAAACACAAAAACAGCCCTACAAGAAATATTGAAGGGGGTCCTCTAAGCAAAGAGATAGCCTAAAAGTAACAGACCAGAAAGGAACACAGACAATATACAGTAACAGTCACCTTACAGGCAATACTATGGCACTAAATTCATATCTTTCAATAGTTACCCTGAATGTAAATGGGTTAAATGCCCCAATCAAAAGACACAGGGTATCAGATTAGATAAAAAAAAAAAAAATAAGACCCATCAATATGCTATCTGCAAGAGACTAATTTTAGACCCAAAGACACCCCCACATTGAAAGTGAGGGGGTGGAAAAACATTGACCATGCTAATGGACACCAAAAGAAAGCTGGGGTGGCAATCCTTATATCAGACAAATCAGATTTTAAACCAAAAACTATAAAAAGAGATGAGGAAGGACACTATATCCTACTTAAAGGGTCTATCCAACAAGAAGATCTAACAATTGCAAATATCTATGCCCCTAACATGGGAGCAGCCAATTATATAAGCCAATTAATAACAAAAGCAAAGAAACACATCAACAACAATACAATAATAGTGGGGGACTTTAACACCCCCCTCACTGAAATGGATAGATCATCTAAGCAAAAGATCAACAAGGAAATAAAGACTTTAAATGACACACTGGACCAAATGGACTTCACAGACATATTCAGAACATTCCAACCCAAAGCAACAGAATACACATTCTTCTCTAGTGCCCATGGAACATTTTCCAGAATAGATCACATCCTAGGTCACAAATCAGGTCTCCACCAGTACCAAAAGATTGGGATCATTCCCTGTGTATTTTCAGACCACAGTGCTTTGAAACTAGAACTCAATCACAAGAGGAAAGTTGGAAAGAACTCAAATACATGGAGGCTAAAGGGCATCCTACTAAAGAATGAATGGGTCAACCAGGAAATTAAAGAAGAATTAAAAAAATTCATGGAAACCAATGAAAATGAAAACACAACTGTTCAAAATCTTTGGGATGCAGCAAAGGCAGTCCTAAGAGGAAAGTATGTAGCAATACAAGCCTTTCTCAAAAACAAGAAAGGTCTCAAAAACACAACCTAACCCTACACCTAAAGGAGCTGGAGAAAGAACAGCAAACAAAGCCTAAACCCAGCAGAAGAAGAGAAATAATAAAGATCAGAGCAGAAATCAATGAAATAGAAACCAAAAGACAGCAGAACAGATCAACAAAACTAGGAGCTGGTTCTTTGAAAGAATTAACAAGATTGATAAACCCCTGGCCAGACTTATCAAAAAGAAAAGAGAAAGGACCCAAATAAATAAAATCATGAATGAAAGAGGAGAGATCACAACCAACACCAAAGAAATACAAACAATTATAAGAACATATTATGAGGGGCACTTGGGTGGCTCAGCCATTAAGCGTCTGCCTTCAGCTCAGGTCATGGTCCCAGGGTCCTGGGATCGAGCCCCGCATCGGGCTACCTGCTCAGTGGGAAGCCTGCTTCTCCCTCTCCCGCTCCCCCTGCTTGTGTTCCCTTCTCGCTGTGTCTCTCTGTCATATAAATAAATAAAATCTTAAAAAAAAAAAACATATTATGAGCAACTATATGCCAGCAAATTAGATAATCTGGAAGAAATGGATGAATTCCTAGAGATGTATCAACTACCAAAACTGAACCAGGAAGAAATAGAAAATGTGAACAGACCTATAACCACTAAGGAAACTGAAGCAGTCATCAAAAATCTCCCAAAAAACAAAAGCCCAGGGCCAGATGGCTTCCCAGGGGAATTCTACCAAACATTTCAAGAAGAATTAATACCTATTCTTCTGAAACTGTTCCAAAAAATAGAAATGGAAGGATAACTTCCAAACTCGTTTTATGCGGCCACCATTACCTTGATCCCCAAACCAGACAAAGAGCACATCAAAAAGGAGAATTACAGACCAATATCCTTGATGAACATGGATGCAAAAATTCTCACTAAAATACTAGCCAATAGGATCCAACAGTACACTAAAAGGATTCTTCACCACGACCAAGTGGGATTTATCCCTGGGCTGCAAGGTTGGTTCAACATCTGCAAATCAATCAATGTGATACAATACATTAATAAAAGAAAGAACAAGAACCATATGATCCTCTCAATAGATGCAGAGAAAGCATTTGACAAAGTACAGCATCCTTTCTTGATCAAAGCTCTTCAGAGTATAGGCATAGAGGGTACATACCTCAATATCATAAAAGCCATCTATGAAAAACCTACAGCGAATATCATTCTCAATGGGGAAAAACTGAGAGCTTTTCCCCTAAGGTCAGGAACATGGCAGGGATGTCCACTATCACCACTGCTATTTCACATAGTACTAGAAGTCCTAGCCACAGCAATCAGACAACAAAAAGAAATAAAAAGCATCCAAATCGGCAAAGAAGAAGTCAAACTCTCACTCTTTGCAGATGATATGATACTTTATGTGGAAAACCCAAAAGACTCCCCCCCAAAACTGCTAGAACTCATACAGGAATTCAGTAAAGGGCCAGGATATAAAATCAATGCACAGAAATCAGTGGCATTCCTATACACCAAGCACAAGACAGAAGAAAGAGAAATTAAGGAGTCGATCTCATTTACAATTGCACCCAAAACCATAAGATACCTAGGAATAAATCTAACCAAAGAGGCAAAGGATCTGTACTCAGAAAACTATAAAACACTCATGAAATAAATTGAGGAAGACACAAAGAAATGGAAAAATGTTCCATGCTCATGGATTGGAAGAACAAATATTGTGAAGATGTCAATGCTACCTAGAGCAATCTACACATCAATGCAATCCTTATCAAAATACCATCCACTTTTTTCAAAGAAATGGAACAAATAATCCTAAAACTTGTATGGAACCAGAAAAGACCCTGAATAGCCAGAGGAATGTTGAAAAAGAAAAGCAAAGCTGGCGGCATCACAATTCCGGACTTCAAGCTCTATTACAAAGCTGTCATCATCAAGACAGTATGGTACTGGCACAAAAACAGACACATAGATCAATGGAACAGAATAGAGAGCCCAGAAATGGACCCTCAACTCTATGGTCAACTAATCTTCGACAAAGCAGGAAAGAATGTCCAATGGAATAAAGACAGTCTCTTCAACAAATGGTGTTGGGAAAATTGGACAGCCACATGCAGAAGAATGAAACTGGACCATTTCCTTACACCACACACAAAAATAGACTCAAAATGGTGGAAAGACCTCAATGTGAGACAGGAGTCCATCAAAATCCTAAAGGAGAACACAGGCAGCAACCTCTTTGACCTTAGCCACAGCAACTTCTTCCTAGAAACATCGCCAAAGGCAAGGGAAGCAAGGGCAAAAATGAACTATTGGGACTTCATCAAGATAAATAGCTTTTGCACAGCAAAAGAAACAGTCAACAAAACCAAAGACAACCGACAGAATGGGAGAAGATATTTGCAAATGACATCAGATAAAGGGCTAGTATCCAAAATCTATAAAGAACTTATTAAACTCAACACCCAAAGAACAAATGATCCAATCAAGAAATAGGCAGAAGATATGAACAGACGTTTTTCCAAAGAAGACATCCAAAAGGCCAACAGACACATGAAAAAGTGCTCAACATTGCTCGGCATCAGGGAAATCCAGATCAAAACCTCAATGAGATACCACCTCACACCAGTCAGAATGGCTAAAATGAACAAGTCAGGAAATGACAGATGTTGATGGGGATGAGGAGAAAGGGGAACCCTCCTACACTGTTGGTGAGAATGCAAGCTGGTGCAGCCACTCTGGAAAACAGTATGGAGGTTCCTCAAAAAGTTGAAAATAGAGCTACCCTACGATCCATCAATTGCACTGCTGGGTATTTACCCCAAAGATACAAATGTAGGGATCCAAAGGGGTATGTGCACCCTGATGTTTATAGCAGCAATGTCCACAATAGCCAACTATGGAAAGAGGTAAGATGTCCATCGACAGATGAATGGATAAAGAAGAAGTGGTATATATATACAATGGAATATTATGCATCCATCAAAAGGAATGAAATCTTGCCATTTGCAATGACATGGATGGAACTGGAGGGTATTATGCTGAGCGAAATAAGTCAATCAGAGAAAGACATGTATCATATGATCTCACTGATATGAGGAATTCTTAATTGCAGGAAACAAACAGGGTTGCTGGAGTGGGGGGGCATGGGAGGGATGGGGTGGCTGGGTGATGGGCATTAGGGAGGGTATGTGCTATGGTGAGCGCTGTGAATTGTGTAAGACTGATGAATCACAGACCTGTATCTCTGAAACAAATAATACATTATATATTTAAAAAAAAGAAGAAGAAGAAGAAGATAGCAGGAAGGGAAGAATGAAGGGGGATTAATTGGAGGGGGAGATGAACCATGAGAGACTATGGACTCTGAGAAACAAACTGAGGGTTCTGGGCAGGGCAGGTAGGGATGGGTTAGCCTGGTGATGGGTATTAAAGAGAGCACGTACTGCATGGAGCACTGGGTGTTATATGCAAACAATGAATCATGGAACACTACATCAAAAACTAATGATCTAATGTATGGTGATTAACATAACATAAAAAAAAAAAAGAGTTGGCCCTTGAGCTGACTGGAAGGATGAACAGGAGTTAACAAGAATGAAACAGGGAAAAGCATAGGAAGCAGAGGGAATATTATATAAATGGGATAAAGTATTTGAAAATCTACATATAGTTTGACCTATTTCTTCACCTCTGATTCACCTTGTTTTTGGTTTCCATGGCACCTTGTTAGTGTCCTCTTTCTCAGCTTGACTGTCAGTATTCCTAAGGGCTCTGTCCTCAGCCTTATGTCTTTTCTCTACACACTGCCTTGGCTTTCATTGCCTTGTATATATCTCCCAGGTCTCTCTCCTGAGCTCCAAATCAACAAATACAACCATATAATGGAAATATTCACTTAAATGTAACATAAACACCTCCAACATTAAATGTCTGAAAATATTTCCAACACTTTCTCTACAAAAACCCCATCCTTTGTTACCTCAGTAAATGGCACCAACACCAGGATAATTACCCAAGAAAGAAACCTCAATATTACTTCTGACTGTTTTTTTTTCCTTCACTTCTCACATTCAGTCTGTCCCCAAATCAGCCAAAATTCGTCATGACATCTATTCCACTGCCCTGTCCCAAGCCAGTAATAGAACTCATATGTACTACAGCAGAAAATTTAATTAGCCTTCATGCCTCTAGTTGTATCACCATCTAAAACTGTATCTACATACCAGCTTAATTTCTGAGAAGCAGAACTAATCATGTCACCTAGTCCTGAATACTTAAAACTCTTTGATAGATTTGCAATTACCTTAGTTCCAATTCCAATTTCTATGATCTGGCCTCTAACTATGTTTCCCACCTCATCTCTTACAATTACCTCTTCACCTCCTGTGATCCAGTGTTATTCTAACCTGCTTATTCTACTCCATCACACCAGATCATTACTCATATTTTCCCTACTACCTGGAATATATTTCCTTTTTTCTAATTTGCATATTTAACATATTCTTTAACTTTAGGTTTCAGATTAAATGTAACTTCCCCAAGAATCCTTTCCTGATGATATCCTAACTCTCCTTCTCATATCATATTATTCCTCAGATTTTGTTAAGATGTTTCAAATGTCTGCCCCACTTCCAGCCAATCAATGGCTTTCTGTTGCTATGGATTAGTTTGCATTTTCTAGAATTTTATATAGGTGGAATCAAACAACAGGTACCCTTTTTAGTCTGGCTTCTTTCACTCAGAATGATTTTTTTTTTTAGACTTTCTAAGTAGTTTTCTGGCATCCACACATTCTTACCAAGAAAAAGGATCAAGAGAATACAAACTTTCAGATGAGTCAATATTAGAGCTAATCAAAAATTGCCTTTCAGATTTTTTTATTAATATATTTACGAAAAGAGCGGAGAATTTTGGCAGATAAGTGAAAATTATTTTTAAAAAATGGGTTCACAGAAGTAAAAAATAGTATAATTAAAAGTAGCAGCTCAGAATAGCTTGGGACAGTTGAAGTGTGGATTAATTACATTTTTTTAAGTCCATAGAAAATGTCCAGATTAAAACACAGAGAAAAATGAGCATAAAAGGGAAAAAAGAGACATATGGGTACAGCAAAAAAATTTAACTCACATGTAACTGGAGTATGATAAGCAGTGGACTGTAAGAGAGGGCAAGAAACAATTTCTGAAGAGCTTATGGTCAAAAATTCTGTGAAATCCATTAAAAACATCAACTCATGGGGCACCTGGATGGTGCAGTCAGTTAAGCATCTGACTCTGGGTTTCAGCTCAGGTCATGATTTCAGGGCACTAGAATGGAGCCCTGAGTCAGGCTCCGTGCTCAGCGTAGAGTCTGCTTGAGATTCTCTCTTTCCCTCTCCCATTGCCCCTCCCCACTGCATGCTCTCTCTCTCTCTCAAATAAATAAATCTTAAAAAAAAAATCAACTCACAGTTAAAAGAACCACAATGAAACCCAAGCAGAATAAACATAAATAAAACCACACTTGGACATATCATAATTGCTAAAAAGTAAAAGCAAAAAAGAAAATCTTAAAAGCAATCAGAGATAAAAATGCATTACTTACACAGAAGCAACACTAAGGATTACAGATGACTTCTGGACAGAAATGGTAAAATTAAGAAGACAATGGAATGACATTATTAAAATACTGAAAGTGTCAACTTAGAATTCTACACCCACTGAAAATCCTTCAGAAGTAAGAACTGAATACAAACATTTCCAGAAAAACAAAGATTGAGTGAATTCATTACCAGTAGTTCCTCACTAACAGCAATACTAAAAATACAGTAATTTTTCAGGAAGAAGGACAATGACCTCAGATATAAGTGAGGGAATACAATAAGAAACTAAAGTAGCATTAAGTACTAAAATGTAGATAAACATAAGTAATCTTTACAATGCACAATAAAAGCAATGTCGTGTGGTATTTATTTTTTTTTAAGATTTTATTTATTTATTTGAGACAGAGAGAGAGCACAAGTGGGGACGAGGGTCAGAGGGAGAGGGAGAAGCAGACTCCCCTCTGAGCAGGTATCCCAGGACCCTGAGATCATGACCTGAGCCAAAGGCATACGCTTAACTGACTGAGCCACCGACGCACCCCTCATGTGGGATTTATTATATACATAGAATTAAAATACAGGATGACAATAGCACAAAAGATAGAAGAGAGTAAATATAATTAAAGGTTTGTAAGATACAGCTGAAAGAAATAATAAAAGTATTAATTCATATAAATTATAATCAATCAAGAATGTATGTCAAAATATCTCTAAGGCAAACATTAAAAGAAATACAAAAGAATTTATTATTAACAAACCAATAGAGGAGAATATTTAAAACAAAATAATCTATAAATTTAACAGGAAAAAAGATAGAGGAAAGGAATCACATAAGGCATGAGATAAATAGAAGACAAATGGTAAAATGATATTTATAAACACAAAGGCATCAATAATTATATGGCATATAAATGGACTAATACTCCAATTAAAATACTGATTTAAAACACTATTTGATTATAAAGTGAAGCAGAAGCCCCTTTTTAGAAACATGCAAAATAAGGAAAAAGGGTTTCCCATGTCAATCATCTTACCATAGAAAACTTGGAATAAGATGAGAAAGTTGATGACCAAAGCAAACCATGTATTTATCTATTGTAGAGTACAGCTATTGAATAACATATTGCAGGCTTTGGGGCCACCCAAACCAGGACTAGAAGCTTGACTCTTCCTATTACCAGCTGTGAGACTTTCAGCAAGTCTATTACAACACCTTACAAAAGTAGCTCAATGGATTTAACGAGAGTTAGTCTGTTTAGAATAGTCTGATCTATCACAGGCCCACATAAAATCACATGGGGATGGTTCAGATGGGGTAGTCATTTACTGTCCATGGTCACTAACATAAAAGCACAGAAAAATGTCAGTATGCATGAAGACTAGAGAAAAAAAGATTAGATAGATGAGAGAAGCGAGAAAAAGAGGGAGAGATTGTCAGGGTTAGAGAAAATAAGGACTGGTTTCAAATATTAGCTCAAAGTTAAAGATAAATGCTCTAGACTGCAAGCTTTTATTGGTATACACTCAGTGCCAGGCACTAGGCTAAACATATAGTCAATGTAAGAGAGATGTCTCTAGTTTTCAAGCATCCAAATTAGAAGACATGACTAGCATACAGGAAAGAAGCAGAAATCATATCATTTTATGACATAGTTGGAGAGAGAGAAAATAATACAAGGGACTTAGAAAAGTCATCTCCTCATTAGCATAAGTTCTATTCCTCAGAAAGTCCTGTGATTGCTCAATATTACCCATTAATTGTGATTATATTTAAATCATGGAAAAGTCATAGAAAGCTCGATTATAGATATGTATTTAAGTTCCATTTACCAAATTAGCTCTAATCAGATAAAGCTGAGATTTTATTCCCCAAAACTGAATAAATTATTCTAAGGAATGAATAAAGACAAAGAAGTTCAGGGAAAATGCTGAGGATAGACTATACTACAACTAATAAAAGCATCTATCATTTATTGAACACTTATTTTTGCCAGACCAGTGCTGAGAATTTTACACACACACACGTGCACACGCACACACACACACACACACACTCTTCCAGGAAAGATATTATTAATTACTAGCCCTGTTTTTCAGAACACAAACTGACACTCAGAGATGTAATCAAAGATGGAATTTCACTCAGGGGCACATAGCTTTCTATGCAATGCTATCATCCAATGGTATTTATTACAAAGTTTAATCTTGTCCCAGAAGCCTGTTGATGCTGTTATATCTGAAGGGTCATGTGTCATGATTATTAGCTGCAGAGTCTTAAATATGGTAAGTGATTTTGGGGGGCAAGTCATCTCAGGAGAAACCTGTAAGGAAATGAGGTAAAAAAGAGTACAGCAGAAGAAGAAGCCACGGAAAGACACGGTTTCAGGTGAAATCTGGCCTCAGTCTGATCTTGTAGAGAGATCTTTTTTTTTTTTTTTTAAGATTTTATTTATTTATTTGACACACAGAGAGAGATAGCGAGAGCAGGAACACAAGCAGCAGGAGTGGGAGAGGGAGAGCAGGCTTCCCGCCGAGCAGGGAGCCTGATGTGGGGCTCGATCCTAGGACCCTGGGATCACGACCTGAGCCGAAGGCAGACGCTTAACGACTGAGCCACCCAGGCGCCCCTTGTAGAGAGATCTGAAGCATGAATGTCCCCTACAGTTGTCTCACTTTGAGGGAAGGGGGCCAGGCTGTTGTACCACTATATCCGTAAGTCCATGGACACAAGACATTCCCTGGGACAGAATACGATGAGCACCAGAATTAGAATGAGGCCATCAAGGGATGCAGAATGCAAAATTTAAGAAGGTACTCACTCTCAGAACTGCTTCTGAACTTATACAACCCCTAGAATGAGTATCTCCTTTCATTTTTGCCTCTAGATGCCCTGTTCTGTCACTGTTGTCCAGGCCCTACGTACAATTTCCTAGGTATTTACAGACAAGAAGATTCCCGTTGGCAAAGGGCAGTTCTCAAAAGAAGGATGCCTGTGTGATGCTAATATTTCAACGGCTGGGAGATGGCCATACCAGCTCAGTAAAGGGGATCTAGGTAGGGCACCAAGAGTATCCACTACATTCTACCTCTTATACTGCTCAGAGCCACTTTCACCTTACATTAAGTTTATTCCATCCAGACACAGATTCTCTGGGATTCTGGCTGGTCATAATTCCTGGATAAATTTATAAGCAGAAGTTCGTCCTGAAATAGTAATTAATACCCATCATCTTCTACCACACAGAGATCCCTTTCACCTCTGCCGGTGGCTTGCCTGGATGGAAGACCCAGAGCCTCATCTCTGAGGGCTCTGAGCACTTGTTTATCATGTTGTTCTCGGACCGCAGCTGTTGCTACACTTGCCATTTATAGTTAAAACTTGGCATGGTAGTGCCAAGAATATGTCAAATATATGCCTCCCTGCTCCCGTGCAATGGTAGCAGCCTTACTTCCTCATGGTGATCAGGGTCAATTTCCTCTTCTAGATTGGTAACTCCATCTGTTCCTGCTGATATATTGGCATGAGAAGCCCAAGGTGACCAGACAATAGCCGTAACTTTAAGTTTAGTGAGACTCTCAATAGGCCTCGTGTTGGAAGCATCTCCCTACTAGGAATAAGTACTCTGCATCTACAGAGCCTAAAGTTGTTAGGACGGGAACAACAAATTCCCAAAGTAGATCACTGGGAGTGATACAATGGCTGTTGGTTTAAGGGGACATATTACATGTGCTCTCTCCAAGTTGTCCCATAGCTGTATCTTCAAGGGACCATACAACTGCTCTATCAGGCCAATAGTTTCTAGATGGGGTGGCATCATAGGTCCAGCCGGTCTGAACCCATGGTGATGTGCCCACGGATGTACCTTCATTACTGTAACGTGGGTCCTTTAGTTCAAGGAGAAGTTATAAAGAATCCCATGTTGGAATTGCTCTCAGACCATGATATTGACTGAGTACTGTAGCCAGAAAAGGCAAATCATTCCTCGAATACAGGTCAGTCCAATTCTGGGTGAATTTCTACCTTTTCCAGAATGGTAAGGAGCCTAATATAATCAACTTTACACCGAGTGAGTAACTGGTCTCCTCCAGGGAAGGTACAGTATTAAAGACTCGGTGTCAGTCTCGGGGACTGGAAAATTGATACTCGGCAATGCCAGTAACTAGATCAACCTTGGTAAGAGGAAGCCCAGGTTGTGACCTATTCCACCTCAGTCACCGTGGCTTTTTCTTTCCCTAGTCCACTGTGCAATCAAGGGGTGACTGAGGACAGAGACCAGCTAACATCTATGGTAAGATTCTTACACATATTCAGTTTTTTTTTTTTAATTTTGCAATAGATACTCTGTGGTGAGCATTAATGTGGAATACAAAGATCCCCATAATTTGTACTTGCTCCCATAAGTCCAGCCACATGACATTCTCCCAGGCCTCCTTGTCATAGATCTTCCAACCTTCTCTTTCAGGTTCCTAATCAACCAGGAAAGCAATTCATCACAGCATCTGAGTCTGTGAACTTCTCTGTCCATACAAAGTGATGACCAAGCACACTAACTGAAGTTCTTCCACTCTTCCCTTTGGGAGGATTTCCACTCACTACTATTTTAGAGGGCCACTCATGAGTAGGGCTATCCTGCAGCCACATTCTATTTTTGGTTTATGCTAATATATGAGGGCCAGCTTCTGCATAAACCAAGCAGTTTGTTTGTTTGTTTCCTCCTCTCTCAGCTGATCATAAAGAACTCCCCAGGAGGCCACAGGTATGAACCAAGGCTAGGGTCATCAGTGCAAGAATAATGAGTGACATGGGAGTCAGGGTCACCTCTTGATGCAGCTTACCTGTAACCTCTGAAACCAGTTCTAGAAGTACTATACCACCTTGCAACAGATTGTTGCTGGGTCCACGAAACCTTAGACTTGGTGGGTCTAACAGCATGCAGTTTGTGATGAACACAGCTGGCTTCACACTCACTTGATTCCCCATGGTCACATAACTGGTTTCTACCAGAGCCCAGTATCATTCTAGCAGCTACTTTTTGAATAGGGTAGAGTTCTTTCTTGCAGATGGTATGGCCTTACTCCAGAACCTTAGGGAGTCTAAGCTGTAACTTTCCTATGGGGGCTTGGCAGAGATACCAGAAAGCAACTTTGCTCAGCACAGATACCTCTGGTAACATGGGATCCTCCAAGCCATATGGCTTAAGTGACAAAGCAACAGCCTGGACCTGCTACAAAGGATTTTCCTACTCTGAGCCTCATTCAAACTAATTAGCCTTCAACATCACCTAATAAATGGATGAAAACAGTATTCACAGCATACAGAACATGCTCCTTCTAAAACCCAAAGAATCCTGGTCATCCACTCAGATTGATCTCTAGGTTTCGGGAGATTGTATTTCTTTAAAAGTTGCCAAGAACCTCTGGCCATCTGAATATCCACACTTTGCTTCAAATTGGTGATTCACATATAAGCACTTGTAATTTTCTTCAATGCATCAGTGGTGATTTGCACCACCACCCAATTCCACAATTCCTATGGTTATTGTTCCAATGAAATACCAGTAAGGTTGCAAAAGCTAATGTACTCCCTTCTACCTATAGCCTGTCCCAGTTCCTCACAGGTGGAAACCTAAGCAATTTTACTGCTGCAGCACGATACCAGGGCCCATCAATAATCCACCTACCACCTGTGATGGGGTCTTCACTGCCATTCCATCAGCAGATGATCCAACTCCAGAATCCCAGTCTTTAAAGTTAGCTTTCTAGGATCACTCCTGGTCTTATATCAGATTCCCTAGAAGCAGAGTCTGAGGTGGGGTTTTTGTGTAAATGATTTATTGAGAGAATATTCTCAAAAGAAAACTGTAAGAAAGAAAATGAGGACACAGCAGGGCAAGAAGCTCAGCAAAGATGTGATTTTGATGAAATCTATGCATTAGACTAATCTCTTGGTGAGCTCTAGAACATACATACACCTACAAAGTTGTCCCCTTTTGAGACTCTTGCACCCCATACTTGTGAGGCATTGACTGCAGACCACCCCAGAAGGACAGGTATCATCTCTCAAATATTTTTACATAAAGAAGCTCGTGTCAGCTAAGGAAAGTTCTCAGGAGACGGATACCAGCCAACATCTTCAGCAACTGGAAAATAAGTGCACCAGCTTAGTGAAGCATATCTGTATGGGCCACCAAGAGTTTACTGCAGAAAACATGAGTTCCAAGATGCCTATCACTGCACTCTACCCTTGAGTCAAGTAATCAACTACCCTGCTGGCTACCTGCCTAGACTGCCACATGCCACCTTCACCATACTTCCCAAACATCACCCACTCACTGTGTTGTCTGGTACTGCCTGGTATCAACCATCTTTAGATTCTGCCACAATCAGAGAACATGTCTCATCAACCAGCATCATGCCTAAGTATGAGTCACAGGAGGTCATCACAAAAAAAAAAAAATTTATTTTGTAGCCTTCTCCCCTTTAAATTTTCTTGGTGGGGAGACCTTTTTAATTGCTTCTAAGTGCAAACTCAGGTGGACTCTAGGATTTTTCTCACCATTGTTAAGCAGACTAGAAATTAAAATATCCAACCCAATAGTCAAAATTACAAATTTGCCGAATAGTTCAAGACTCTCCCTTCCCTCCATTTGCTTCCCTAAATTTGGGGAATGGGATGTGGTTGGTTTCCCTTTACACATTGGTGCTGAGGAGGGAGGAAAGGTAAGAAGGTAAGGCAAGAGTATTCTTACTTGACGGCACTCTAGTGGGTTTCTTTGTACTCTCTAGGCTCACTGTATATAAAAGCTGCCTTTCTCTGAGAGGTACTGTCATGGGTTTTTTTCAAAAACATGGTATTCACCATGGAAATTTTCTTAACTGCAATTTTCTTGACCTTGACAAATAAACCTTATTTCAGCTGGTCACTTACTCCTTTGTCAGTCCCTAGGGATCTGGTGGCAATGTCAGTTTCTGTTGGCTGAAGAGTGTTCACCTATTCATGCAGCCCTAATGGGAATCAAATCCCAGCTCTCCCCTGCATCTGGCCCATGGAAAACACATACCCATTCTTTCCTCTAAACCACAGGAATGTAGGCTGTTCCCTATGCTACAGTAACACTCCTTTGTTCCATTCCAAAGCAGGTGGCTGGTCACACTCTTGCCTTTTAGATTTCTCAAGTAGTTTTTAGAAACAGCCCAGTGTGTCCTCCAAACCAAAGAGGGCACCTGTTAGGTACTGACTATTGAAGCCACTCATTACGTTTGTGATACAAGTCAGGGACCTTCTCTCTTGCTTGGGGTGAGTGATGGGATTCACAGCACTACAAAAGGTTTCTCCAGAGTTCCTCTTTACAAAGTTTCTTTCCATTTTCACTTTTTCTGTCTTGTATATAATAAGCTCTAATGTGGGTAATCCTCTACCCCGAGAGTTCTTTAATCAGCTCCTTGGCTAAATCTTTCAAAAGTGCATCTGTATCTTGCACTTCACGTTGAGTATGGTGCCCTCTGTATCTCAGCATTCCCACAGCACTTCACCTTACTGTCACAGCTGGCTTTTGGTTCCAGGTCTGACCTCTTCAGCTCTCTCTCAAAGCTGACATTCTAAAATCATGCTCTTTCCCACTGGGGAAAGACTTTTCCATCCAGTCATTTCATCTCACTTAAGCACAATCTTAAACAGACTTATTAAATAGCCAGCTATTGATCTAAGATCAATTGCAGGCTCTGTTAGTTATTGGTTGTGTGATCTTAGGTAAGTTACTTAACCTCACTGACTCTCATTTGTAAAATGCCTGCTTGGAGAATTACTGGGATGATTAAATGACATAATAGTTATAAAATGCCAGGTACCTAGTAGAGGTTTAACAAATATTAGGGTCTCTTGCCTTGACCCATAATTTTCCTTCCGGTTGTTAATTAAGATTTTTGCCACATAGAATCCAGCCAAATCCCAGCATCTTCTTCCTTACCATCTCCCCACACAGTAATAAGAAATTAACTATTTTCAGGAGTGATGTCACCAAGATGGAGGAGCAGGAGACCCCAGTTTCCATACCCCCCGCTCAAAGATCAACTATTTGACAGCTATCCATGAACAAACAGCTCTGAGAGAGCTCAAGAGTCCATTTAAGAAACTTCAACAACAGAGTTGAACAGAAAAATAACTGCACAAAAAGGAAAGGAAAACCAGCTTCATTTTGTCTGCATTATCCCACTCCCTAGACAGGCAGTGCTCAGTGCCAAGAGGGAATTCCCCAGCTAGAAAGAATTCCCCTCCCTGAGAAGGGAGAGGGGAGTGAGCAACAAGCTTCCTCGGCTTCTTGGGGCACTACACAAGTACCCACCTTGGTATCACCTCACCCAGAGGGCAGCAAAGTTGACATGTACAGAGATGGCTATGAATAAGGAAGAAGAGAAAAGACAACCACTATCAGCCACACAGTGGGAGCAATTGCAGTTCTCAGTGAGTTTCCAAGAAAAAGAAAGAGAGAGAGAACTCAAATAAATAAAATGAAAAATGTAAAAGGAGACATTGTAACTGATATCAAAGAAAAAGGAATGTTCCTTGGAGACTACTATGAACAATTATACCCAAAATAAATTGAACAACCTGGAAAAAAATGGATAAATTCCTAGAAACATAAAATCTACCAAGACTGAGTCAAGAATAAATAGAGGAGCTAGTACCCGGGCTTGGAATCGGGCCGCAACCTCAGCCGCGCCTGCCGCCTTTCACCGCCTCTCGACCATGGACCCCCGCAAAGTGAGCGAGCTTCGGGCCTTCGTGAAAATGTGTAAGCAGGATCCGAGCGTTCTGCACACGGAGGAAATGCGCTTCCTGCGGGAGTGGGTGGAGAGCATGGGGGGTAAAATACCACCTGCCACTCATAAAACTAAATCAGAAGACAATATCAAGGAAGAAAAAACAGATAGTAAGAAGGCGGAGGAAAACATAAAGACAGACGAACCATCAAGTGAGGAAAGTGATCTAGAAATTGACAATGAAGGTGTGATTGAACCAGATACTGATGCCCCTCAAGAAATGGGAGATGAAAATGTAGAGATAACCGAGGAAATGATGGATCAGGCAAATGATAAAAAAGTGGCTGCTATTGATGCCCTAAATGATGGTGAACTACAGAAAGCCATTGACTTGTTCACAGATGCCATCAAACTGAATCCTCGCTTGGCCATTCTGTATGCCAAGAGAGCCAGTGTCTTCATCAAATTACAGAAGCCAAACGCTGCCATTCGAGACTGTGACAGAGCTATTGAAATAAATCCTGATTCAGCTCAGCCTTATAAGTGGTGAGGGAAAGCACACAGACTTCTGGGCCATTGGGAAGAAGCAGCACATGATCTTGGCCCTTGCTTGTAAACTGGATTACGATGAAGATGCTAGCGCAATGCTGAAAGAAGTTCAACCGAGGGCCCAGAAAATTGCTGAATATCGGAGAAAGTATGAGCGAAAACGTGAAGAGCGAGAGATCAAAGAAAGAATAGAAAGGGTTAAGAAGGCTCGGGAAGAACATGAGAGAGCCCAGAGGGAGGAAGAAGCCAGACGACAATCAGGAGCTCAGTATGGCTCTTTCCCAGGTGGCTTTCCTGGGGGAATGCCTGGTAATTTTCCTGGAGGAATGCCTGGGCTCAATGAAATTCTTAGTGATCCAGAGGTTCTCGCAGCCATGCAGGATCCAGAAGTTATGGTGGCCTTCCAGGATGTGGCCCAGAACCCAGCGAATGTGTCAAAATATCAGAGCAATCCAAAGGTTATGAATCTCATCAGTAAATTGTCATCCAAATTTGGAGGTCAAGCATAATAATGCCCTTCTGACAAATAAAGCCCTTGCTGAAGGAAAAGCAACGATCACCTAATGGATGTCGCAATAATATAAACCAGTGTACCTCTGACCTTCTCATGAAGAAAGCTGGGGTGCTGTGAAGAGAATCCCTACCCCTCTGCCCCACATGCAACTGAAACATTCTATAGTGGTTTGCCATTAGGGTAGTCATTCAGATAATGTTTTCCTACTAGGAATTACAAACTTTAAACACTTTTAAACCTTAAAAATATTTAAAAACATATTAAAAGGTTGTGTTAGTCCCTACAAAAAAAAAAAAAAAAGAATAAATAGAAAATCTGAAGAGACCAATAATAAATAAGGAGATTGAACCAGTAATCAAAAACCTCCCAACAAAGAAAAGCCCAGGGCCAAATGGCTTCACTGGTGAATTAGACCAAACAGTTAAAGAAGAATTAATGCCAATCAGCCTTTTTTAAACTCTTCCAAAAAAATTGGAGAGAACATTCTCAGATTTATTTACAAGGTCCCCATGACCCTGATAACAAAGCCAGATAAGGATTCTATAACTACAGGGCAATATCCCTGATGAAGATACATGCAAAAATCCTCAACAAACTACTAGCAAACTGAATTCAACAGCACATTAAAAGGATCATTCACCATGATCAACTGGGATTTTGCTAAAGCAATCTTTGGAAGAAGCTGGAGGCATCATACTTCCTGATTTCAAACTACATGACAAAGCTATAGGTGTGAAAATAGTATGATATTGGCATAAAAACAGACATATAGACCAATGGAACAGAACTGAGAGCCCAGGAATAAATCCATGCATATATGGTCAGTTAATTTTTTAAAGATTTATTTATTTAATTTAGTGAGAAAGAGAGAGAGTGCAAGCAGTAGGGAAGGGCCGAGGGAGAGGGAGAGACAGAATCCCTGAGCAGACTCCCTGCTGAGCGTGGAACCAGACATAGGGCTCCACATGGGGCTCAATCCCAGGACCCTGAGACCATGACCTGAGCAGAAACCAAGAGTCAGCTGTTTAACTGACTAAGCCACCCAGGCGCCCCTATTGTCAATTGATTTTTGACAAAGCTGCCAAGGACACTCAATGGAGAAAGGATTGTCCCTCCAATAAATAATGTTAGGAAAACTGGATATTTACATGAAAAAGAAACAAACTAGACCCCTATCTTGCACCACTCCCCCCCAAATTAAATTAATGGACTAAAGAATAAATATAAGACCCAAAACTTTAAAACTCCTAGAAGAAAACATTGGGAAAAAGCTCCTTGACATCAGTCTTGGCAATGATATTCTGGATATGACACCAAAAGCAAAAGTAAATAAGTGAGACCACATCAAATTAAAAACCTTCTGTACTGCAAAAACAAACAAAAAACAGTCAGTAAAATGAAAAGGCAACCTATGGAATGGGAGAAAATATCTGCAAATCATATATCCAATAAGAGATTAATATCCAAAACATATGAGGAAATCATTAAACCTTCAATAGCAAAAACAAAAACAAGAAACAAAAACACAAATCATATAATTTAAAAAATGGGCAAACAATCTGAACAGACATTTTTCCAAAGAAGTGATACAAATGGCCAATAAGTACATGAAAAGGAATTCAACATCATTAATCATCTGGGAAATACAAAGCAAACTACAATGACATATCATCTCATACCTGTTCGAATGGCTATTACCAAAACACAAGAGATAACAAATGCTGGTAAAGGATTTGAAGGGAAGTGAATCCTTGTGCACTGTTCATGGCAATGTAAACTGGCACAGCCATTATGAAAATAGTATAAAGATTCCTCGGCGCGCCTGGGTAGCTCAGATGGTTAAGCGTCTGCTTTCGGCTCAGGTCATGATCACAGAGCCCTGGGATTGAGCCCCGCATCGGGCTCCCTGCTTGGTGGGGAGCCTGCTTCTCCCTCTCTCTCTACTGTTCCCCTTGCTTGTGCTCTCTCGCTCTCTCTATCAAATAAATAAATAAAATCTTAAAAAAAAAAAAGCTTCCTCGGGGCGCCTGGGTGGCTCAGTTGGTTGAGCGACTGCCTTCGGCTCAGGTCATGATCCTGGAGTCCCTGGATCGGGTCCCGCATCGGGCTCCCTGCTCTGCGGGGAGTCTGCTTCTCCCTCTGACCCTCCCCCCTCTCATGTGCTCTCTCTCATTCTCTCTCTCTCAAATAAATAAATAAAATCTTTAAAAAAAAAAAAAAAAAAAAAGCTTCCTCAAAAACTTAAAAATAGAGCTACCATGTGATCCAGCAATACAACTTCTCCGTATATATCCAAAGAAAATAAAATCACTATCTCAACAAAATATCTACACTCCCACATTCACTACAACATTATTCACAACAGACAAGATATGGAAACAACCTAAGAGTCCACTGATGGCTGAATGGATAAAGAAAATGTGGTATAGATATATACAATGGAAAATTATTTAGGCATAAGAAAGTAGGAAATCCCGCCATCTGTGACAATGTGGATGGACCTTCAGGTGTTATGCCATATGATCTCACTTGTTGATTTTTCTTAAGTTTAAAACCTTTGACCAACCTCTCCTCATTTCCCCCACTTTCCGACCCCTGGCAACCATTGCTCTCTGCTTCTATAAGTTGAGCTTTCTTTAGATTTCATGTATGAGTTCTGGGCATCTAATGCACAGCATGGTGATGACAGTGAACAACACTATACTGTATACTTGGAAGTTGCCATGAGTGTAGATCTTAAATGTGCTCACCATAACAATAAGAAAGTAACTATGTGAAGGATGTGTTAACTGATTTCACTGTTGTAAACATGCCACAATGTACCTGTGTATCAAATCATCACATTGTATACATTAAACTTACACAAGGTTATATAACAATTACATCTTGATAAAGCTAAAAGAAAAAATAACTATCCTATTCTCAAGGAGAGAATTATGTCCCTAGGATTTGAAACTATATGCAAAAATTTCTGAATTCAGGGTAAATGAATGAGTCAGGGTTACTGAAACAGGACCAGCTACACAGTTTGTAGAGCCTAATGCCAACCGAAATGTGAGCCTTTTGTTCAAATATCATTAAGAACTACAAGATATCAATAGCAGAGTATTAAAGCAAGCACAGGCCCTTTCTTAGTGCCAGGCCCTATAAAGCCAGCCCTTCACAGAGGTCTGAACTCTGTGACTGAGCCCTGACCTCCTGTTTCCAAACTCCCTGCTGCATGAGCAAAACTTACATAGACAAATGAAATAAACTTGCTCTGACTTCGACTTAATTGAAGCTGATCAGGCAAAACCTTAATGAGCGAGATAATGACCCTCCCCGACTCTCCTCTGCAGAAAGAGGGAGTTTTACACGGTTACCTGCTAGGCTCTATTCAGCTGACAGGCAGTATCAAGAGGCAAATTCTTCGCAGACCTTGCTACTATTTAAATGTCTCTATCAATTCCAGGAAGCTTGTAGCTAAGCAACTTGAGGTCTCTGTTGTGACAGGAAAAAAAAAAGGAAAGAAAAAAAAGGAAATGAAAGGGAGGAGAGAGAGAGAGAAAGAAGGAAGAAGAAGAAGCAGGACAAGGAGGCAGAGAATTGTAGGCCTCACCAAAAAACAGGCTGAGGTCCCTAAAACATTTATTCCCTCACCTACATAAGAGGAAATTTCTGACTTGTCTCAGCTGTGTGTCAAAACATCAGAAGATTCTAGATCCTTCCAACTTGACCACTGCCCATAGGTCATGTGACATCAACTAAGGATGATTCCATTTGTTCTGTCTGGATAATGGCAAGAAAAAGTGACAAACGCTGTGAACCCATCTTAATGTGTACTTAGATCTGAGCAGTTTTATTATAAGTATGGTCTAGTATATACTGAAGACAGCAATCATGCCAAGGAATTAAAAATGGCCACCAGATTTTGTATTTCTGAGCTAGACAAGATCATTCAGGTTCTCTAGTAAATGAGGTTGGGCATCATGAACCATACACACATTATTTTGCAGAGTTCCTAAAAGTTTTATAGAGTCCACAGAAATCACTGAGTCCCAAAACATCCTCACAGGCAAGGGCTACAGACAGAGTCCCTCATAGTGTAACCTCCCTAAGTCTTTTCATTACCAAAATAGAGGCAATAATGGTACAACATGAGTGAACCTTTAGGAAATATCCTATGATAAATGAAATAAGTCAGTCACAGAAAGACAAATGCTACATGATTCCACTTCTCTGAGGTATATAAAATAGTCAAATTCATAGAATTAAAGAGTGGAATGATGGTTGCCAGGAGCTTGGGGGAATGGTTGGGGGTTATTAATCAATGGGCATAAAGCTTCACTTAAACAAAATGAACAGTTTTACATGATATAAAACATGGTACCTATAAGTCAACAATAATATATTGCACATTTAAAAATTTGTTAAGTGAGTAGATCTCATGTGCTCTTAGCACAATAAATAGTGATGATGATGATGATGATGATGATATCCACTTTACAGGGTCATTATAAGTACTGAATAAGATAACTTAAGAAAAGTGCTTAGGGCGCCTGGGTGGCTCAGTTGGTTAAGCGACTGCCTTCGGCTCAGGTCATGATCCTGGAGTCCTGGGATCGAGTCCCGCATCGGGCTCCCTGCTCAGCAGGGAGTCTGCTTCTCCCTCTGACCCTCCCCCCTCTCATGTGCTCTCTCTCTCTCATTCTCTCTGTCTCAAATAAATAAATAAAATCTTAAAAAAAAAAAAGAAAAGAAAAGTGCTTAAAATGCACATGATGGGCCTCCCTCATCTCTGACTTCATGTTACGTCGTATGGTGCGTGTCCTGTGTACTGCTAGACCTTCCTTCAGGACTTATTCCCCCACTGTCACCGTGTTGGCAGTAGATAGCAAGCAGGGGAAGCTCTCATCTGATGGGGGTTTCCTCCCCCAAGATCATACATCCTCCCTGCAGAAGCTACAGTCCGGAGGGGGTGGAGCAAGATGGCAGAGGAGTAGGAGACCTGGATTTCGTCTGGTCTCAGGAATTCAGCTGGATAGGGATCAAACCATTCTGAACACCTACAAACTCAACAGGAGATCGAAGAAAAGAAGAGCAACAACTCTCTCATCAGAAAAGCGACCACTTCCTGGAAGGTAGGACGTGCGGAGAAGTGAATCCGAGGCGATATTCGGGAGGATAGACGGCGGGGGAGGGGCCTCCGGCGGCCGCTTCTGGCAAGTGATAGAGCCGCGGAGCACAAAATCGGAACCTTTAAAAGTCTGCTCCACTGAGGGACGTCACTCTGGTGGCTAAGCGGGGGGTGGAACCCTCCGGGACAGTGTGGTCTCAGGACCCATGGGTCACAGAAAGACCGGGGGGGCCTGAGTGTGGCAGAGCTCCCAGGTATCGGAGCTGGAGCGGGCTCTCAGCTCGGGGTTGCCATAAACCGTGATCCGGGGCACAGTCGGGCCACTGCTCCTCCAGCAGGGACCCAACAAGCGGCAGATCCGGGGAGACTCACCTTCCTCCCCCGGGAGGAGCCGCGCGGGAGTGCACCGCAGGGATCTGCTGGGTTTGGAGACTCCACCCGGGGTCGGGTGCCAGAGATAGAAACGCGCGGTCACAGGCCAGGTGAGCACGGAATGCGGCTGGAGACCGGGGAGACGGGAGTGACTGACGGCTTTTCTCTGGGGGCTCACTGAGAAGCAGGGCCCCGAGTTCTCGGCTCCTCTGGGGTGAGATTGGGAGGCCGCCATTTTCACTCTCCGCCTCCAAAGCTGTACGGAAAGCTCGCAGGGAACAAAAGCCCTGGAGAGCAAACCCGAACAGATTACTTAGCCGGGAGGGGGCAAGGGCGGGGCAATTCCGCCTCCGGCAGAGACATTTGGAAACCACGGCAACAGGCCCCTCCCCAGAAGATCAGCGAGAACAGCCAGCCAAGGCCAAGTTTACCGATCAATGAGAACGGCAGAACTCCAGCGCTAGGGGACTACTGCACATAGAATTCATGGCTTTTTTACCATGATTCTTTAGTCTTTCAAAGTTAATTTTTTTTTAACTGTCTTTTTTTCTTTTTTTTTCTTTTTGAATTTTTCTTTTTCCCTTTTTCAACCAACATCTTATCAATCCCTTTTTTTAAAAAAAAACATTTTTATTTTTCATTTTTAGAGTCATATTCTATCCCTTCATAGTAGTTACCCGTATTATTGGCTTATATATATAAGTTGTTCTCTCTTTAAAATTTTGAGATAGTTTCTTCTAACAGATTAAAATATACCCTAAGTCTCTAGTATATGGTGTTTTCTATTCCCCTGCCTGATCACATCCTCTCCCTTTTTTTTTTATTTTTTTAAATCCTCTTCTTTCTTTTTTTCAAACAACTTCTTATCAATTCCTTTTATAAAATTTTTTATAATTTCCATCTTTACAGTCATATTCCATCCCTTCATCATATCAACCCTTATTTTTGTACATATATAAGTTTTTCTTTCTTTAAAATTTTGGGAGGCACTTTCTTCTAAAAGACCAAAATACACCCCAAATCTAGTGTGTGGAACTGATCTATATACCAGCCTGATCATATTTGATCACATTCTGGTTTTTTTTTTGTTGTTGTTGTTGTTTTGTTTTGTTTGTTTTAGTTTTTATCTTTATCTTTTTCTTTTTTTTCTTTTTCTTTTTTCTCTCTTTCCCTTTCTTTTCCCACTGCTTCAAGTCTTTTCTGATTTGTTTAGAGTATATTTTCTGGGGACGTTGTTACTCTGCTACCATTTTGTTCTCTCATTAATCTGTTCTCCTCTGCACAAAATGACAAGACAGAAAAAATCACCTCAACAAAAAGAACAAGAGGTAGTACCGACTGCCAGGGACCTACTCAATACGGACATTAGTACAATGTCAGATCTAGAGTTCAGAATCATCACTTTAAAGATACTAGCTGGGCTTGAAAAAAATATGGAAGTTATTAGAGAAACCCTTTCTGGAGAAGTATAAGAACTAAAATCCAACCAAGTAGAAATCAAAAAGGCTATTAATGAGGTGCAATCAAAAATGGGGGCGCTAACTGCTAGAATAAATGAGGCAGAAGAGAGAATCAGTAATATAGAAGATGAAATGATGGAAAATAAAGAAGCTGAGAAAAAGAGAGATAAACAACTACTGGATCACGAGGGCAGAATTCGAGAGATAAGCGATACCGTAAGATGAAACAACATTAGAATAATTGGGATCCCAGAAGAAGAAGAAAGAGAGAGAGGGGCAGAAGGTATAATGGAGCAAATTATAGCAGAGAACTTCCCTAATTTGGGAAAGGAAACAGGCATGAAAATCCAGGAAGCACAGAGAACCCCTCTCAAAATCAATAAAAATAGGTCAACACCCCGACATCTAATAGTAAAACTTACGAGTCTCATAGACAAAGAGAAAATCCTGAAAGCAGCTCGGGAGAAGAGATATGTAACCTACAAGGGTAGAAACATTAGATTGGCAACAGACCTATCCACAGAGACCTGGCAGGCCAGAAAGGACTGGCAGGATATATTCAGAGCACTAAATGAGAAAAATATGCAGCCAAGAATACTCTATCCAGCTAGGCTGTCATTGAAAATTGAAGGAGAGATAAAAAGCTTCCAGGACAAACAAAAACTAAAGGAATTTGCAAACACAAAACCAGCCCTACAGGAAATCTTGAAAGGGGTCCTCTAAGCAAACAGAGAG
Organism: Neomonachus schauinslandi; assembly: GCF_002201575.2. Taxonomy (NCBI): domain Eukaryota; kingdom Metazoa; phylum Chordata; class Mammalia; order Carnivora; family Phocidae; genus Neomonachus; species Neomonachus schauinslandi. Next base: position 18,709,768 of record NC_058413.1, on the reverse strand, counting down.
CCTAAAAGCAATATAGACCAGAAAGGAACACAGACAATATACAGTAACAGTCACCTTACAGGCAATACAATGGCACTAAATTCCTATCTTTCAATAGTTACCCTGAATGTAAATGGGCTCAATGCCCCAATCAAAAGACACAGGCTATCATACTGGATTAAAAAACAAGACCCATCGATATGCTGTCTGCAAGAGACTCATTTTAGAACCAAAGACACCCCCAGATTGAAAGTGAGGGGGTGGAAAACATTTACCATGCTAATGGACACCAAAAGAAAGCTGGGGTGGCAATCCTTATATCAGACAAATCAGATTTTAAACCAAAGACTGTAATAGGAGATGAGGAAGGACACTATATCCTACTTAAAGGATCTATCCAACAAGAAGATCTAACAATTGTAAATATCTATGCCCCTAACATAGGAGCAGCCAATTATATAAGGCAATTAATAACAAAAGCAAAGAAACACATCGACAACAATACAATAATAGTGGGGGACTTTAACACCCCCCTCACTGAAATGGACAGATCGTCTAAGCAAAAGATCAACAAGGAAATAAAGACTTTAAATGACACACTGGACCAAATGGACTTTACAGACATATTCAGAACATTCCACCCCAAAGCAACGGAATACACATTCTTCTCTAGTGCCCATGGAACATTCTCCAGAATAGATCACATCCTAGGTCATAAATCAGGTCTCAACCGGTACCAAAAGATTGGAATCATTCCCTGCCTATTTTCAGACCACAATGCTTTGAAACTAGAACTCAATCCAAGAGGAAAGTCGGAAAGAACTCAAATACATGGAGGCTAAAGAGCATCCTACTGAAGAATGAATGGGTCAACCAGGAAATTAAAGAAGAATTAAAAAAATACATGGAAACCAATGAAAATGAAAACACAACTATTCAAAATCTTTGGGATGCAGCAAAGGCAGTCCTAAGAGGAAAGTATATAGCAATACAAGCCTTTCTCAAGAAGCAAGAAAGGTCTCAAGTACACAACCTAACCCTACACCTAAAGGAGTTGGAGAAAGAACAGCAAATAAAGCCTAAACCCAGCAGGAGAAGAGAAATAATAAAGATCAGAGCAGAAATCAATGAAATAGAAACTAAAAGAACAGTAGAACAGATCAACGAAACTAGGAGCTGGTTCTTTGAAAGAATTAACAAGATTGATAAACCCCTGGCCAGACTTACCAAAAAGAGAAGAGAAATGACCCAAATCAACAAAATCATGAATGAAAGAGGAGAGATCACAACCAACACCAAAGAAATACAAACAATTATAAGAACATATTATGAGCAACTCTATGCCAGCAAATTAGATAACCTGGAAGAAATGGATGCATTCCTAGAGATGTATCAACTACCAAAACTGAACCAGGAAGAAATAGAAAACCTGAACAGACCTATAACCACTAAGGAAATTGAAGCAGTCATCAAAAATCTCCCAAAAAACAAAAGCCCAGGGCTTCCCAGGGGATGGCTTCCCAGGGGAATTCTACCAAACATTTAAAGAAGAATTAATACCTATTCTTCTGAAACTGTTCCAAAAAATAGAAATGGAAGGAAAACTTCCAAACTCATTTTATGAGGCCACCATTACCTTGATCCCAAAACCAGACAAAGACCCCATCAAAAAGGAGAATTACAGACCAATATCCCTGATGAACATGGATGCAAAAATTCTCACCAAAATACTAGCCAATAGGATCCAACAGTACATTAAAAGGATTATTCACCATGACCAAGTGGGATTTATCCCTGGGCTGCAAGGTTGGTTCAACATCTGCAAATCAATCAACGTGATACAATACATTAACAAAAGAAAGAACAAGAATCATATGATGCTCTCAATAGATGCAGAAAAAAGCATTTGACAAAGTACAGCATCCTTTCTTGATCAAAACTCTTCAGAGTATAGGGATAGAGGGTACATACCTCAATATCATAAAAGCCATCTATGAAAAACCTACAGCGAATATCATTCTCAATGGGGAAAAACTGAGAGCTTTCCCCCTAAGGTCAGGAAAGCGGCAGGGATGTCCACTATCACCACTGCTATTCAACATAGTATTGGAAGTCCTAGCCACAGCAATCAGACAACAAAAAGAAATCAAAGGCATCCAAATTGGCAAAGAAGAAGTCAAACTCTCACTCTTTGCAGATGATATGATACTTTATGTGGAAAACCCAAAAGACTCCCCCCCAAAACTGCTAGAACTCATACAGGAATTCAGTAAAGTGGCAGGATATAAAATCAATGCACAGAAGTCAGTGGCATTCCTATACACCAAGCACAAGACAGAAGAAAGAGAAATTAAGGAGTCGATCCCATTTACAATTGCACCCAAAACCATAAGATACCTAGGAATAAATCTAACCAAAGAGACAAAGGATCTGTACTCAGAAAACTATAAAATACTCATGAAAGAAATTGAAGAAGACACAAAGAAATGGAAAAACGTTCCATGCTCATGGATTGGAAGAACAAATATTGTGAAGATGTCAATGCTACCTAGAGCAATCTACACATTCAATGCAATCCCCATCAAAATACCATCCGCTTTTTTCAAAGAAATGGAACAAATAATCCTAAAATTTGTATGGAACCAGAAAAGACCCCGCATAGCCAGAGGAATGTTGAAAAAGAAAAGCAAAGCCAGCGGCATCACAATTCCGGACTTCCAGCTCTATTACAAAGCTGTCATCATCAAGACAGCATGGTACTGGCACAAAAACAGACACATAGATCAATGGAACAGAATAGAGAGCCCAGAAATGGACCCTCAACTCTATGGTCAACTCATCTTTGACAAAGCAGGAAAGAATGTCCAATGGAATAAAGACAGTCTCTTCAACAAATGGTGTTGGGAAAATTGGACAGCCACATGCAGAAGAATGAAACTGGACCATTTCCTTACACCACACACAAAAATAGACTCCAAATGGTTGAAAGACCTCAATGTGAGACAGGAGTCCATCAAAATCCTAAAGGAGAACACGGGCAGCAACCTCTTCAACCTCAGCCAAAGCAACTTCTTCCTAGAAACATCGCCAAAGGCAAGGGAAGCAAGGGCAAAAATGAACTATTGGGACTTCATCAAGATAAAAAGCTTTTGCAAAGCAAAGGAAACAGTCAACAAAACCAAAAGACAACCAACAGAATGGGAGAAGATATTTGCAAATGACATATCAGATAAAGGGCTAGTATCCAAAATCTATAAAGAACTCATCAAACTCAACACCCAAAGAACAAAGAATCCAATCAAGAAATGGGCAGAAGACATGAACAGACATTTTTCCAAAGAAGACATCCAAATGGCCAACAGACACATGAAAAAGTGCTCAATATCGCTCGGCATCAGGGAAATCCAAATCAAAACCTCAATGAGATACCACCTCACACCAGTCAGAATGGCTAAAATTAACAAGTCAGGAAACGACAGATGTTGGCGGGGATGCGGAGAAAGGGGAACCCTCCTACACTGTTGGTGGGAATGCAAGCTGGTGCAGCCACTCTGGAAAACAGTATGGAGGTTCCTCAAAAAGTTGAAAATAGAACTACCATATGATCCAGCAATTGCACTACTGGGTATTTACCCCAAAGATACAAAAGTAGGGATCTGAAGGGGTACATGCACCCCAATGTTTATAGCAGCAATGTCCACAATAGCCAAACTGTGGAAAGAGCCAAGATGTCCATCAACAGATGAATGGATAAAGAAGAAGTGGTATATATATACAATGGAATATTATGCAGCCATCAAAAGGAATGATATCTTGCCATTTGCAACGACGTGGATGGAACTGGAGGGTATTATGTTGAGTGAAATAAGTCAAACAGAGAAAGACATGTATCATATGATCTCACTGATATGAGGAATTCTTAATTGCAGGAAACAAACTGAGGGTTGCTGGAGTGGGGGGTGGGGTGGGAGGGATGGGGTGACTGGGTGATAGACACTGGGGAGGGTATGTGCTCTGGTAAGCGCTGTGAATTGTGCAAGACTGTTGAATCTCAGATCTGTACCTCTGAAACAAATAATGCAATATATGTTAAGGAAAAAAAAAAAGAAGAAGAAGAAGGTAGCGGGAGGGGAAGAATGAAGCGGGGGAAATCGGAGGGGTAGACGAACCATGAGAGACGATGGACTCTGAAAAACAAACGGAGGGTTCTAGAGGGGAGGGGGGTGGGAGGATGGGTTAGCCTGGTGGTGGGTATTGAGGAGGGCACATTCTGCATGGAGTACTGGGTGTTATGCACAAACAATGAATCATGGAACACTTCATCTAAAACTAATGATGTAATGTATGGGGATTAACATAAGAATAAAAAAAATTAAAAAAAAAAAAGAAGCTACAGTCCGAGGACTGGCAAATGCAAACACAGAAAGGCCTGGTTCCATTGCCTCCTTTCAATGCAACTCTAAAAGGCACTCCTAGAATCAAAGCTTCTGTAGCATTAGCTGAGGCCTTTGTTGAGAATGGAGCACAAGTCAACTCTAATACTGCTTCTTTCATGCCCCTAAAAGGACTTCTCTAATAAACTTATTGCATGCAGGTCTCCAAATTAGAGTTTGCTCTGGAAAACCTCATCTGTGACCTCCAGAGCCACATGAAGCCAAGGTATGTGAGTCTATGGTCAACAGATGACTTCCTAAGAAAATGGGAGAAATGGCAAGTAAACATGCAGGTTCATGAGTGGCCTCAGGTCCATCAGATTAACAGAGGATGAGACTAGGGACAATAAGATTTCAATCCCTGAGAGAAATGAAGGAGAAAGTGAAAGCCTCGGGAATGAATGAACTGGATTCTTAAGCAAGGCCACTGACTCAGGTACAGAACAAGGAAGAAAAAGGAAAGAACAAGGCAGCTTGCCTCATGCAGGAAGCTGATTCTTAGAAATGGAAAGCAAGGCAAAGTAAAGTAAGCAAAATGGTAAGAAGCTAGGATAAGAAGCTGGGCCCCAGCACTCTGGACCCACCACCCATCCTGCTAGGGCGATTCACTGATTTCGGGCAGAACCTGCCAAGTGAGAGCTCCATGGCAGGGACTGGTGCAGTTTATGAACAAGGGGCTGAGTTGACCATGAAATTTAGGGACTAAGGAATTCATGGCAGCAACTAGGTTTTAAATTTCAATAGGACCTGACATTGATGAAGACAGATGTCCCAAAGATGTAGAGTTACATGGTTCCTCTCTGTGTACATTTCCTCCTCTGCTCAAACAAGATCTTACCAAATGCCTTGTCATTCCACTGACCAGAACCAAAATTATCATTATTTTGTTACGGATGTGAAGTCTCCCTTTCACGTTAACTCCTTTTTTATGGTTTTTTGATGTGCTAACATAACTTAATATATACTTAATACTTAATTTAATAAAACTTAATAAATACAAATATCAATGTGATTAACAGAGCCTTAGGAGGTGTTATTGATAGCATACTATCTCACTCACCTCTTAAATGGACATTCTGAACAAATCCTGTTTTACAAATAAACACTTCCTTCCCAGCATTTGCCCCTTGGAGCTTCACCCTGATTTGGAGATGTTTGTATTGGGAAGTCTTATCCCAGGTTCTCTTTGTGAGCAGCTCTCATTATCCTGTGCTATTCATCTTGCCATCTTTGTGCATGGAAACTTCCCCGGTGTGGGGAAAACTGAGGGCAAAAAACTGAGGGCAAAAAAAAAGCAGATGTGCCAAATCAACCAGAGAAAAGGAACAAAGGATTCTATGACAGAAGGTAGTAGATTTTCCCATTAGTGACTCTATTTAATAAAGAAATACAAATAGCTGAAGAACGTAAGACAGTAATATTAAACTTTGAGTCCAGGCCACTGCTATCTAAGAGTCCAAAAAGTTTACCAATTCCAACTGAAGCCATCCATAATATAGTATGATGACACTTGGAGACAGACAACTGAAGGCAGAGCTATTTCAGAAAGCTGTTATTTTGTTAAGGTTACTCAAGAGGACTGTGAGTCCTTGATAACCATGTATTTTTCTCTTGGTCATCTCCAATTTGATCATTAGTACATAGTAAATTTTTTCATATTTATTTCATTTTTATAAAGAACGGATTCTGTTCTGGGATTTGGATAAGGATTGGCAACTTTCAAAAGAAAAACATAGTAGCTACTTTGAATGTCTAAGGTTCAGCCAGGTCTTAAATATCACATTCTATAATCAGACAATATATCCTGGCCTGGAGTTCAGTTGTTAATCTAATGTGCTTGGGAGAGAGAGGAGAGTGTGCAGGAGGACAATTATTCCTCAGTCTTCTGGTTTCCATGAAAAAGATTTTTCCTAAATTCTCCTGGCTTCTTTTCAAATTCCCTTGCTCCTTCCCTAGAGACAGAGAGAGACATACTTGGTCAGATTTCTAGGGCAGGGATTCAATATTAGAAAGATCAATGTTGACTCACATACCTTATTCTTTAATATCAACTTTATTAATGATAAAATTGATAGTGGTTTCCATTTGCCTATTCTTTTGTCTCTCTCTCATTTAGCTTAAAATTCAGAAAAGTACTATTTATCCAGCCCCGTCAAAATCTACCATTAAATATAGGATACTGGCTCGGGGCAGGTGGAAAGATGAAAGAAAATGTTTCGAAGAGTTGTGCACTATAGCCAAAGAGTGGCATCTCAATAGAGATTTTCTATTCTTACAAAAAAAAAAAATCAACTCTAGACCAGGAACTAGAAAACCTGAGTTGTAAACTCAGTATTTGTCAATTTTGCCTCTACTCAGAATAAATGAGAATAAATGAAGTAAAATTTATCTCAATCTCTGAACTAGATGATTTCCATGTGTCTGTTGAGCTTGTATTCCTGGAAGACATTTATACCATTAGGTGCCAAGCATTAAGCTAGGCACATTCACATACCTTGCTTCATTTAATTAAGATCAAACCCAGAATTTAGCATCAAAATTTCCAGCACCATATTTACATATAGAAACTAATATTTCAAATGGCCCATTAACACACTCCATCAGCTGCTTGATTTCTGATTTTCTATTTGAAATGATGCCTCCTAGAGTATGGGGCTGATACTTCCTCTAAGAGAAGACCCACATATTCCTAGCAGTTAAATTTAGCTTTACCACTTCGTTTCATTCTCTTTCAAGTGCTCAGCCAGTTTTCTCAGTTAGTTGGAGCAAGCCAGAGCTAGTCTGGTGACAAAGACTCATTGTTCCACTGTCCCAGAACTAGTTCCTAATGGCCTCATGACTTTTGTGTAATTCTTATCTGATGGAGGTAGAGAGAGGAATGGAGGAGAGTGAGAGGCGGCCTACAGATGACCTTGGAGCAGCATGAATGATGTCTAATGTTCAGCAGTTATAGGCTATCAGACACTAATATACTCTCTGGGCTGAACCGAATAGGCCCATTACTCTCAACTGCAATTCGCCATCTGTGAAGTGAGCTGGTGGCTTCAGACAAGACTACAAATTGCACCTGATACTGAAAAAGACAGGGAGGGGATTATGATGTAAAACCAAAGGAAGAGTAGACAGAGACCTAGACTGACCAAAGGCCATATGAAGATAAGAATAAATAAAACTTAGCCTTCAGAACAGCTCCCAAATGACCCCGACCATTCACAAGATTGAATTCATGGATCCTAATAGATTGTATGGAAGTTTCTGGGATCAAAGGTTTAGTGTCATTAGGAGAGATGTGCACAGCTGGGGCTGACAAAACCCTCCCACTCTCAGGCAGCTCCTTTCAGTCTGTTGTCACAATTCATTAGCTCCTTCTGACATTCATTTGACATCATTTCAGGAAAGGGATCTAATCACGGCCCAAAGAAAGGAAAGAGGCTTTGAAAAATATGATGGCTGTAGATACAGAGCAGTTTATCATTCTGAATAACAATGATGAGGATGATAATGACAATCCATGATGTTGACCAATGACACGTTTTCATTCCCATTATGGGCAATGCCACTTGGCAGATGTGGCTTTAAAATTGTACATGAACACATGTTTCAACCCTGACTCTACCATTACGAGCTATAATGGACTGAACTGCATTCCCCCCAAAATCGGGATGTTAAAGACCTAACCCCCCAATGTGACTATATTTAGAGATAGGGCCTCTTACGAGGTATTTAAGGTTAAACAAGGTCCTAAGAATGGGACTCTACTCTGATATAACTGGTGTCATTATAAGAAAAGGGAAGATGCATCGGAGATCTTACTCTCTCCACATGAACACAGAAGAAAGGCCATGCGAGAACACAGAGCAGTGATGGCCATCTACAATCCAGGAAGAGAAGCCTCTCCAGAACTCAACCCTCTGGTACATTGATCTTGGACTTCCAGCCTCCAGAACTGTTAAGAAAATAAATGTCTGTTATTTAAGACACCCAGTCTCTAGTTTCTTGTTAAGGCAGCCCAAGCTGACTCATACAGGGGCAATGCTGGCTCAGACAAGCAGTATCTTGGGCATATCCAGTATTTATTGAATATCGAGGGCTGAGCATAGTGGCTGGCACATTGTAACTGGTATCTCTCAGCACCTTCCCAATGACATTCCAAGCAAAAGGACTATGCTGAGAATGCATAAGCTCTGATCTTCTGCCTAAACTGTAGTCACCAGGTACCAGACATCTATGAAAGTTGGGCCCACCCTGGGACACAGGAGAGGCATTTTCAGTCTACTTTAAAAAGTATGAAAAAGGACCTTCATTCATTGAGCATCTCTATGTACCAGATACTGTAATAAGAACCTCCATGTTCATTGTCTTATTCTTATAAAAACTCAGTGAAGGAAACAATTACTGCTCTGAAAACTTAGGGGGCTTGTCTAAGAATGCATAATTAAGGAGTGGAGTTGAAAACCCTGATCTCACAGACTGCAGAGTCGTCTAGTATGATCCACATGGCCCCTCCAAGGTAAGCTTAAGTGCAGAGGACACTCGGCCTGGAACAGTGAGCCTCTCACCTGAAACACACCCAGGGCTAGCAAAGAGAACAAGGCAGTAAAGTATGATCAGTCAAGTACTGTGGAGAACTTAACAGCCATCTCTTCCATACTCATAGGAAGAGTATTAAGTGAAAAGCAGGATATATAACTTTTAAAAAGTATGATTCCACTTTCATGTATTATGTATGTATACAGATACATACATATGTACGTTGTACATAAACATATGTATATTCATTAAATTTGTTTGACACGCATGAGACGTTATCTGAGGAAAAAGATATATCTTATAGTATGCACTTAGATATGTATGTCTTCATACATATAAAAGACTGGATAAAACATACCAAAATGTTTATTTTGTAGGAAAAAAAATTGGGCCTCTTCATACTTCCAATGTTTTCTATAAATTTAAATAATTATGTATTATCTTTTATTCACTGAAGTTCATACATTAATCGGATTTCATCAGTTTTAACCTAAATGTCTTTTTTTTTTTTTCTGTCCTAGCATCTTATCTAGAATATCACATTACATTTAGTGGTCATGTGTCCTTAGGCTCCTCTTGGCTGTGACAGTTTCTCAGACTTTCCTTGTTTTTGATGAGCTTAATGCTTTTGAGCACTGTTCAAGTATTTTGTACGATGTCCCCTAATGGATATTTGTCTGACGTTTTCTTGTGATAGACAGGGGATATGTTTTGGGGAGGAGGACCCCTGAAGAAGTATAATTTTTATCACATCCTATCAAGGGAACATAATAACAACATAACTCATTACCGCTGATTTTGAGGTAGTGTTTGTCAGATTTCTCCACTCTCAAGTTACTCTTTCTTTCCCTTTTCCATGTAGGTCCCTTTGGAAGAAGTCACCCTGAGCCTGCTCTTAATAAGTGGGGAGTTACATTCCACTTCCTTGAGGGCTGAGTACATAAACTATTTGAAATTCTGCATGAGAAATTTATCCATTTTTCATCATTAATTCCTTTACTTAATCATTTATTTGTATCAATATATGCTCATGGAGATTTATCCACTATACACTCATGGATATGTAATCCAATACTACTTAATTTTATTGCTCAAGTTGTTCCAGCTTTGGCCACTGGGAGCTCTTCAGTTGCCTCCTGTGTCTCTGACATATTACATTATTCTGGGTATTTCATTTTGTTTTTTAGAGCAGTTCTTTACTTTCTGGCACTAAAAGATGCTCCAGATTCATCTCATGTATTTTCTGCATTAGTCTTATAATCAGTCATTTTATCCACTCTAACAGTCTCTTTTAATTGGAATATTTAGGCCATTCATATTACAATGATTATTGATATAGTTGGTTTAATATCTACCACATTTTTAGCTGTTTTCTATTTATTCTTTCTTTCCCCATGCCCTCTTCTTTCACTTTCTCTGATTTTAATAAAGCACTTTATATGGTTCCATCATATCTCTTCTTTTATACTTCTCAAAGTGTTTACTGGTTACTATAGTTTCCAATGTACGTTTTAAACTAATCTGATTCCACTTTGAAATAACACTGTACCACTTCACGTGTAGTGCAGGTATTTTAAAATAGAGTAGTTCTAATTCCTCCCTCTCATTCTCTATGACATTGCTGTCATTTATTCATTTATTCATATGCTATAATTGCCTAGTTCATTGTTACTATTATTACTTTAAAGCTATCTTTTAGATCAATTAAGACTAAGAAAAATAAAACATTTCATTTTACCCTCATTTATTACTTCTCTGATACTGTTCCTTTGTTTATGTAGGTGCACGATTCTGACCTATATAATTTTCTTTCCTTCTGCAGAGCAGTAATTAACATTTCTTACAGGGCAGGTCTGCTACTGATGAATTCTCTCAGCTCTCATCTGTCTGCAAAATTCCTTGTTCCTCCTTCACACTCAAAGGATCATTTCACTGGATATGGAATTCTAGGTTGGTGGGGTTTGCTCTCAACACTTTAAATTCATTCTCTTCTTGCTTGCATATTTTCTGATAAGAAGTCCACTATAATTCTTATCCTTGTTTCCCTATAGGTATTTTTTTTCTCCAGCTTCTTTCAAGATATTCTCTTTCTTTTTGGTTTTCTAATGTTCAGTATGATATGCTAAGTGTTGGTTTGTTTTGTCTTGATATTTATTTCACTCAGTGTTCTCTGAGCTTCCTAAATGTATGCTTTAGTGGTTTTGAAATCATTGCAACCATTTAAATATTTCTTCTGCTTCATTCCCTCTTCATCTTTTGGCATACACACCTTTGAAACTGTCCTATAGTTTTTGAATGCTCTACTCTGTATTTCTTTTTTCACTTTTGTGAAATCTCCATTACAACTTGCATTTCAGTTTTGAGAAGTTTCTGTTGACTTATCTTCAAGCACACTAATAGTTTCCTTGGCTACATCTAGTCTACTGATGAGCCCATCAAAGGCCTTCATTTCTTTTTGATTTCTACCATTTCCTTTTAGTTATTTCTTAAAATTTCCATTTCTTTGTGTGTATTGCCCATCTTTTCTTTCATGCTACTTTTCCCACTAGAGCCCTTTAAATATTCACCACAGTTACTGTAAATTCCCTAATGACTCTACCATCTATGTCTTATCTGAGTCTGGTTCTGATGCTTGCTTTGCTTCTTCAGACTGTGGGGCTTTTTGCTCTACAATTTTTTCATAAAAGTTGGATCCAATGTTAAACTAGACAATAGGAAATGAGGTAAATAGGTGCTGATGATTTTATACAAACTATTTATTTAAATCATTTATGGGTGATGATTTATATAAATCTGGCTAGGAAGTGGGCTGGGTTTAATGTTTTCTGAAGCTGTAAGTGCCAGAAACTTCAAATTCTTCTAATGTCCTTGTTTTTGTCTCTCCTCCTGACTTTCACCTTCCCTAAGTACTCCTCCTCAGAGAGAGTTTATGTCTTGCAGCTCTTTTAGCTGGAATCCATTGTTACTACACTAGAATCCTGTTGATACAGTGGGGAGGTGTTGCAGAAAAGAAGCATTCTATAATCTTATGATTAAATCTTGGTCTTCAATGGGCCTGTGTTCTGGGTTGTGACCTTCACAAGTATTGATCCAGGGTATAGTTTCCTGTTCCCCACCACCCCCTCAGCTGAGACAGGAAAGTTAGAGGGTCATAAAATAGGAGGAATGCCCTTCCCCCAGTTGGGATAAGACTCTTGTAAAGTCCTTTCCCTTGGAGACAGTTCTTTGTTATGCTGAATACATTTCACAGTGATTACTTTATCCCTTCCCCTGCCAGACCCATGGAAGGATCTTTCTCAGATCTTGCCAAGAGAACCTGATAAAGTTTCTGGAGGTAAAGCCAACGTAAGTGTGCCTCTCACTGGAGGCAGCTTATCAAAATTATCATTGAAGTGTTCCTACCAGCTATGGCTCTACTGCCTTCTTCTCCAGGTAAGCAGACCTCAGCTATTACTTTCTGTATTCACCTGTCTCTCTAGATTGCAGGGGGATGGTTTGCCTTACTATCTTGATTCTCTGATGGGTCCAATAAGTGTCATTGATTTTCTGTTTGTTAAGCTTTTTCTTGTTGTAAAGACAAGAGTGATGACTTCCAAGATCTTTACATGTAAGAGCTGAAGCCAGATATCCATACATGCTTTTGTAAAAACAAACAAACAAACAAAAACATGTTAAAAGAAAGAAAAGAAAAAAAAACTTTCACTGCAACCATTGGTTTAACAAAACCACTAGCCTCAATTTTAACCACTTTTCTGGGGAGAAAATTAACTACTTTTATTTTTTAAAGTAAATTCCTATCTTCTATGGCCTAGGTCATACCCTATATAGCAGCCTAGGCCAGACTCTATATAAATGTTCAGTGTAGCCCCATTGTGGGAGCATGATGTTTGCCTAAAAACACATTCATATTTCTGCCACCTACGAGCTGGGTCAAGCACTTAACCTTTCAGATTCAGCCTCTTTATTTGCTAACTTAGGATAATATTTATATCTTAAGGATGTTATGATAGTGAAATTACATAATCTACATGAAAAGCACTGCATAAACTTCAGACTTCTATTCCTAGACAAATAATTGATCGATCAGAAGCCTTTTACAAGTATGGATTCTCACACACACACACACACACACACTTCCTAGAGCTGTGAAGATCCATCTCACTGGAAAAGAAAATGCTATTTACCCTTCCAAGGTGATCCCAGGATGATAACCTACCACCCTTTATAGACTGCTTTTTGGCCCTTCTTTGGACAGAATTTTGTTTCATGAATCCAAAGGCAACCATTTGTCAGGTTCCCAACTATCATGTCCATGGAGACAGAACAGAGAAGATAAAAAAAACCAAAAAAAAAACAAAAAACCAGTGTGGCCTGAAAATGAGTCACTGGGATGTCCACCTAATCTCACAGCAGGCACATCATAAAGGCAAATGATGATAGACCTAGAGGATTTTGTAACCCACCTTTTCTGGCACTTCCCTAACATCAGACATCCCTCCTGTCATCTCTCCAAATATTTTCTTTAAGGCTGCCAAAGAAGCAGTGTCTGGGAGTCTCCAGTTCCAATTCCTCATGTAGCACAGGCTAAGCCTTCCAAATAAACAAGAACCTAAGAAGTCCCGAGTTCATTAAGTTCATTAAGCGCATTGGTAATTGTGTGAAAGGTTCAGTGGCACAGAAGTAATTCCACATGTAATGTATTTGGTATCTTCCCTCAGAAATGGGTGCCCAGGTTTTTTGAGTTAGGATCCAGTGGCCGAGAAAGGGAACAATATGAAGAAACAGCTCCCTTTCTTACTGTCTGCGTATACCTCTTGTTATAGACACACTGTCATTGTTGTGTTGGATAAAGAAAGAGAAAGAGAGAAGAAATGGAATAGTGTTAAGGGGAAGGCCATAATCTTGTAGTCAGGGACTGGGTCAAGTGGAATGTTGATCATCTGGAAATGAGGTGTATCTTTTAGACAAAAATTCTCAGTCATTATAATGAGGCTATTTCCCTAATGTTTCAATTCTCAAATTGGTTGCCCATGATTTGGAGAGTTTCATAAAATCCTCATCCTAGAGGTTCAGGATTTAGTGAACAAATCCTTGTTTTTACATTATCCTAACCTACATTATAAGCAATACTGTAAGTTTCACACACATCAGTTCTGCTCCTATGACCTCAGCACATAAAAAAAAATCTCAATACCTAGTAATACCTAGTGTCTATTGTTCATTCTGCTACACACTAGTTCCCCAGGGTTTGGAAACAGAAGACCTGCTCCTTATTCTTCTTTGATTCTCTAATTAATCTGCAATAAATGAAGCCTCCAAGTGTTTTATGGCACTTCAATTTCCCATTCCCGTTTGACATTTGGAGGGAAAATGGAACACACAGCAAGACCTCTGAACAAGAAGTAATAGCCGTTAAATTGAAACACGATGCAAGCTCTTCCTAACCATGAGTTCATAATATGTGTATTCATGGAAAGTGATGTGCTTGTTGCCTGCAGCAAAACTAGATGCTCTCTGTTTTCAGTTGATCCATGTTGCTATGGGGTTGTAGTTCAATGTCTGAATTCAAAAAAGAGAATAAAAGGGACAGTGTGATAAATCTATCTTCAGAGGTCACTCAATAATCGTGATGAGTAAAAATGCAGTGTGTTTTGGATTCCATGCAGTGGAATCTAGCATAGAATAATGTAAAAATAATTACACTCATAAACTGAGACTTGGGATTGTATTCTAACTTCACTGCTTCCCAGATATTTGACCTTAGGCAAGAAGAATAACTATCAAATAGCAAAACTGTGCCAATTAAATAAAATAATGTGTATATGGACACCATCTAGTACCTGCTCAATAGAGGTTGTATGCTGAAGAAACATGTGAAATGGACATTGTAATATTATGTTTAAATATCATAGGTTATGTTTTGTATCTAGAGATTTATTAGTCAGCTGGGGCTCCCATAACAAAATACCACAGACCAGTAGCTTAATAGAAACTCATCTTCTCACAGTTCTGGAGGCTGGAAATTCAAGATCAAGCTGCTGGAAGGTTTGATTTCTCCTGAGGCCTCACTCCTGAGCTGGCAGATGCTGCCTTCTGGCTGAGTCTTCACATGGCCTTCTCTCTCGGCATAAGCAGCTCTGCTATCTTTCTCTTCATGTAAAAATCACCAGGCTTAGTGGATTAGGGTCCCACCCTTGGGGTAAATCTATGTTGGGGCTAGAGCTTCAACATATAATTTGTGGGGGCACAGTTGAGTCTATAAGAGAGATATTATAAATACCATTTGACATAATATTCTAAATACTACTTGAAAATAAAAAAATCAAATTTAGCTTGTCTCTGAAAAACAATAAAGCATTTTGCTCCTACCTAATCTCTATTTCTGCAAAGTAAGCAACACTTTTAGTTTCTGAAACACCTGGATGTCAGCTTCTCTGAATGACTCTGACTGGGAAGCATCCCAGGAAAAAGGTAAGCTGACCAGACCTTCTCTTACTGAAGTCAGGGTTCCCTTTTGTAACGTCCTGCCACTAAAGTAAGAATTGAAGGATAGAGAGATTCCCAGTAATGAGCTCAGATGCTGGGAACATAAGAACAACATGGGGAATAATTCTATTCCCTAGAGGACGGATATACACATATATAGCTGTTTATAGATAAATATTTAACCCCGTCCTCTCCCTTATCTAACCAATTGCACTTATTGCTGCCAAAGCATTTTCCAGTGCCATTTAGATCATTCCACTTCTTCCTACAAAAAATAATCAAGAACCTATTAGGGCCCTCCCTTATTTTTTTTCTACTAAATTTTTCTCAAATTTCTCAGGATGTCCTCTGAAATCTTTCCCCCAAATGCTGCCACCCAGATCACCAGATCATTTCCTAGTCCCCCATTCCAACCCCCACTACCAGGAGAGAGAGTCTTTGTTCAGACATTGCCACAGAGCACCGAGTTCTGGCACAAGCATGCATCAGGCCAGAGCTCCGCTTGCCCAGGGACTTGGTCTTTTCTCCACTAATCGCCTCACTGCACCCAGCACAGGGCCTAGTACATAAAAGGTAAATAAAAGATAAGTGATAAAGGAAGGGAATACCTTCAAGTTCCTTTTTACCTAGTTAAAATCCAACCAGCCACCCAACTCATCATTTTTTGACTGTTAGGCCCCCATCTTCTTTTTTCTTTTTTTGGAGATAAAACACAGTCAATTTTATTCTTCTTAAACCACAAAATAGTCTTTGGTTGTACAAACATTAGTAGTTACAGTCTTGCCAACAGGTCCCAGCTGGGGAGGGGGCTGTTAGCAGACAGAACTCCTGAGGGTTCCCTTTGAAATGCTAACACCCCGGGGGGCACCTGGGTGGCTCTGTCAGTTAAGCCGTCAGACTCTTGGTTTCAGGGCTCAGGTCATGACCTCAGGGTCCTGAAATTGAGCTCCCAGCCTGGCTCTCCCTGCCCACAGCTCAGCAGGGAGTCTGTTTATGGATTCTCTCTCTCCTTCTCCCTCTTCCCCTAATCGTGCTCTCTCAGAAATAAGTAAATAAATCAATCTTTGTTTAAAAATTTTTTTAAAGGGCGCCTGGGTGGCTCAGTCATTAAGCGTCTGCCTTCGGCTCAGGTCATGATCCCAGGGTCCTGGGATCGAGTCCCACATCGGGCTTCCCGCTCTGCGGGAAGCCTGCTTCTCCCTCTCCCACTCCCCCTGCTTGTGTTCCTGCTCTTGCTATGTCTCTCTCTGTTAAATAAATAAAATCTTTAAAAAAAAAAATTTTTTTTAAAGTTAAAAAAAAATTAAATGCTAACACCCATGTTAAAAGACTCCAGGCAAGGGTGGTGGTGCAGTTGGCAGGGCCCCTATCCCAAGTTGGGGTGTGGTGCCCCATTTTCATACTTTGGTTAGACCCTGGTGACAAGCACTTATTGACAAGTTGCTTTAAGAATGTCATTTCATTAGAAAGCCATTTATTAGGAATGTTCCAAGTCACCCAAAGGAAGAATGAGCCTTTGTGCACGGTACACTCAAAAGTTATATTTAATTAACAAATTAAACTAATATTTCACTCATTTTCAAAGCCCATACCACCACTTACTTCTGAAGTTTTCAACAAAGCCAAGAGACACAGCATTTATTACTAACCAATGTTTTAAAGTGCTTCCTTTGTCCAGGAATTGGACTGAGGACTACATATGCATTATTTTCCATGATCCCCACAAAAATTTTTGAGGGAAACTGAACTTAAACCAGTTTACCCACTAACCCAAGGCCACAAAGTAGACCACAGAGTCAGGATTCAAATGCAAACCATGTGACTCCAGAATCTTACATGTATCCCTTTATGTTTTGCTGTCTTTAAAATTAGATTGTCTACTTATTCCTGTGCCAAAGAAATATCTTGCAAGATGTTTCTCCTTCACACATTCTACAAGGAAAGAAATCAATATGAAAACAATGGATCATGGATCACCACATCAAAAACTAATGATGTATTGTATGGTGACTAACATAACATAATAAAATTAAATTTTAAAAAATAATAAAAAAAAGAGAAAACACAAGATGACAGAATTGAAACATGTTACATACGTAATAAATGTTACATATGTATATGAAATATAATAAATTCTTCAAAAAAAAAAAAGAAATCAATAGGCTGAGATAGACTGACATCCTTTCTCCCCAAACACAGATAACTTTGAAGGAGAAAGAGAGTCTTATTTAATGAAGTCAACTTGGTTTGGTCTAAATTGGAAAGGATGCAAAGAGGTCATCTAGGAGAGTCCCCTGCCACCAAATAAAAACATACTTTAAACATCCAAGATTAATTATTGATCATCTTTAGACTATTTTGACTCTTAACCAGTGTCTGGGGAGCCAGTAAAATACGAGCACATAGGCCTCCAAATCCCTTACATGGGTTAATGGGGAACTGCCTCAGTATCTTAGCAATTTTTACAGAATTCTTTAGCATCTCTTCAATTAAAGGAGACGAGTAGTTATATGGAGCTTTTTCACTGTTTGGGTCTCTTTCTTCAAATCCAGCTTAATATTTTTCAAGTCATTAATTACAGATCCTTTCAATCTTTGCCCTGGTGAGAAGAAAAAATTAAAAACCACATGGGCACACCAGAGGAGGTGCTTTCAAGAAAATGCAAAGTCTATTCTTCAAGAAAGATCTAGAGAATAAAAGGAAATGTTTTTTAAATACATCTAAAACCAAGAGTTCTGATTGAAGTCTGGTTGGGTGTGATTACAAGGAGTTTGTGATTCCACAGATGAGTTTTAATCCTGTTGGCCAAGGGAGATGGGGCCATACATTTGCTGATTTTGTATGTAGATACTGCTCGCTTTTTCATTTAAAAGATACAGAATGAGGTATTTCTTTTTTGGAACAAGTTGAAGTTGGAGGAAAAGAGAAGATATTCTGAGTTTTGAGACCCTTTATTAATAGCTCCAGGGAATACCTAGCTATTGGAAAACTAAAATGGTATCACAAGGAGTAAAAACATCTATTTATATATTGTGTGTGTGTGTGTGTTAGTTTCATTGAATTTTTATTTCTTTCAGATCTGACTACACACTGTCAGAATGAGGCATAAAGTCAAGCAGGGCAAAAACTTTTCATCTTAGCAAGTCCTGGGGTTGGACACTGAGTTAAGCTCATGTAGAAAGATAAACTTTCAGGATCTCACATTAGCCCCATCAAGCCACATCCCAAAGATCAGGACTTTAGTTGAGAAAGATTTCAGGTACAAAACCCAGGCAGGAGGTGCTTCAAGAGTGGGAGAAACTAGTATATTCATTCACCACAAAATGCCAACTTGACTTTTTCAGTAGTACAAGTTTGGAAAGGGAAATAAAAAACCAGCAATAAACAAGATATTCGTTTGCATGTGACTTTTGCATGTCCCTTTGCCATTTGACTTTGCAGTCCCCTCTCACTTATAGGTGCAGTGATCTTCCCCACCCCTTGTCTCTGATGTGTCATGTAATTCGCCTTAACCAATGGAAAGTTAGCAGATGCTACACAAAGAGAGCCTTGAAATGAGCTTGGAGGGCTGTGCTTTCACGCTCATGCTTCTGCCACCACCATGAAAACAACATGTCCCAGGTGGGTCACCAGACCCAGAAGGATGAGTGACACAAGGAGCAGATCTGATCTGAAGCCACGATCTGGAGCAGAGACCAGGTGGCCCCAACAGACATCAGCAGAATGACCCTGGCTGGCACACAAGCATGTGAGTGAGAACAAATTATGGTGGTTTAAGCCACTGAGTTTTAGAGCAGTTTGCTATATTGCATTTTGTACAATAATGGACTAATAAACACTTAACTTGTTTTTGTTCAAAGATTTCTTTGAGAATATGTTGAAAGCTGTGACCTTCCTCCTAGGAAAAGCATATGCATAAATTTAAAATTTTGTGTGCAATTTCAGAGTATTCATTGGCCTCCTAAATCATCCAAGAGAACTGGTTACTAAAAATGGTTTATCGTATGTCTAAATAAAATGTCTGAGCAAGATGATAGTTACACTTAGAATGATATTCAGAGGGGAAAAAAATGTATCTGTTTTGTTTTGCAAATGATTTTTAACAATTTCTTTAAGCATGTTCTCTTTGTCCTCAGCACCCACATTCAATCCATGAACAAGACCTACTGGTAGCACTTCAAAAGCATATTTTGAAATTTTCCACTATTCTCCACTTCCACGACTACCATCCTAGTTCAATCCACCATCATCTTTCACCAAGATGATTGCAATAGCTTCCTAACTGACCTCTTTGCTCCACTCTCACCGCTCTATGATCCAGTCTTCCCCCAACAGCCAGTCTTTTCAAAGATTTCCCTCAGGGATATTTTGTTATTCTAATTCAAAGGGCACTACGCACTTATGTCAAGAAATCACTTCAAAATTCAGTTAAGAAGTGAAGTTATATTCTGCCCAGCAGGCACAGTAGGAAAAAGGCATAATGCTTTTAAAATAGGTTACTCGTCTATTTATTCATGTGCCTAGCATAGTTCATATAAAAATAAATAAGACAGTAAGAAATCTTACAGAATGGAATGGTTTGTGAGTCTGCATGTGTACTCATGCAAAAAAATATTTTTAAATACTATAAATGAAGGGAAATTTAGAAAAATCTATAAAATGAATGCACAACCTAATATTAATTGGGCAAAGCCAGTAATGTGTTGCTAGTTGGGAAAACTCAAACCAACAAAGACATAGCACATATCTGGGATTCTCATCAATTTGCAAAGTTTCTCACTAAGAAAGAATTAGAAAATAATTTTATAGCATATTTGCATGCATTTCTGATTACAGAGGCCTTACCAATAGGCACAGTTTACAAATGTGTAAGATACAATAAAAAAAATCAATTCTCTGACATCTGCAAATATTCTTCTAGAAGCAATGTCTTGATACATGTTTCCCTTCTTTGTTGGCCATTCCATCTTTTGGAAGTTAGAGGAGGCAATAAGACTATCTGGATTGGATTGTGGGGAAACCACTGGTGATACGTAAATCACAGGAACTCAGGAAGATGGTAGGTCATTATGTAATATCATAAGTTAAATTATCCAACCAACAAGATACGACATTATCAGATATTTCCTAGAATTTAGGAAGGCAGATTTCTAAAGTTTCAAAGGAAAAATATATGATCCTAGGGTCAGAAACCCTCAAAAGGAAAAATTTCTCAAAATAGAAGAGAGAATATATAAAATGAACATCTAGCTCTGCAGTAGTTATGGGTATAGAGGGAACTCTTTGATAGTCTCAGAACTAGACAGTGATTCTAGTGATGATCACATGAAGTGTCCCTTGCTCAAGTCAAAGCCCAAGAATATTCCTTGAACCTTTTATTGTCCTACCTATAGCATATAATATGCTTTAGTCTTGCACATATAGCTTTATGCCAATCTTTTTGACACCATTAATAACAGGACTGTCCTGTCATCTTCATACACAGCTTTCAAAAATATGAGCCTATTATAAATGCTGAAGACAACAGACAGTACTTCTAATTTATCTTTATTATTTATTTTACATTTATATGTATATATATTTACATAAATAATATAACAACCACTCATCTACTTGAGGAAGGTGGTGTAATGGTAACAGAAAATATAAGAAAAAAATTCAACATTCATTTCATACCCGCTTTGTGCCAGACATTTTGGTAGACTCTGTGGATATAGCAACAGGGGATACAGAAACTACAGTGTGTCACACCCTAGTAAGAGGAACTATTTCAATATAGATGGTCAAGGTAGACCTTTCTGATGAGTGAAGTTTAAACTGCTGCCTGAATGGAAAGAGAAGGAAATCATAGGAAGAAGCATGATCAACTAATACAAAGCCTAGGGAAGTTACAAATGGGGCATGTATCAGAAATAGTTTAATACCATAAACAGCTGGAGCATGATAAGTAAAGGGTAGACATGAATGAAATAAAGTCCAAGAGTCAGATAGAGACAGCTCCTATGGAACTGTCCAAAGTAAAGTATTTGGAATTTATTCCAAAGGCATGGGAAGTCACTAGGTGATTTCAAGCAAGGAAGTGAGTGACATGATATGATTTTCATTTTGGAAAGATCATTCAACTGCTGCACGAAAAACTGGCTGTAGAAGGGCAAGGAGGGTGGGGCAAGGGGACCAAGTCAAGAGGTCATTAAAATAAATCAGAAGATAAAGACAATTTAAACTATCTTGGTAGTAGAAAAATGAAAAATGTCAACAGATTCTAAAGGTGATTTGAAGGTACCTCCATCAGGTCTAAATGATAGATTATGGAGTGTGAGGAGAAGAAAAAAAAACTGAAGAATGATAACCAAGGTTTTTGGTAACAATAAGAGCAAATGATAACCAGTCAAATAAAGTAGAAACACATGGGTCAAAACTGATATAAATAAGCAAATTAAAGAATGAGGAGAGAAATAATTTACTTACAGTGGAACGGCAACTAATAAATGTTGCAGGAATGACATTTAAAAATCATCATTTGGCAACCAAGATAGTAATGATTTAGCTCAAAGTACCAATAGATGCTATGACTTATGGCTAAAAATTTGCATATTTACATAGTCTCATAGTACCTTCCAAAAATACTTAACTAATACAAAGTAAGAGTCACTTTAGAATGGTGGAAGTGATCAACATTAACATCATTAATAACCAGACAAACTGAAACTACACGCAACCTGATAGGATGCATGGATATCCATGCTAAAATTGCATAACCAATATCTAATCCTGAGGAAGCAACAGAAAAACCCAAATTGGGAAATATACAAAATAATTGGCTTATAATTTTTTTAAAACATCAAGGTAATTAGAGCTAAGAAAAAAACTAAAGAATTTTTTCCAAATTAAAAGAGGCTATAGAAAGAACTATGACAAATAAATAAAACACGTGATTTTGGAAAGGATCCTAAAGAATATTATTGGGATAAATGGCAAAACTTGAATGAGTTCTGTGGATCAGGTGGTAGTAATTACTCATGTCAACTTCCTGATTTTGATAGTTGCATTGAGGTTATATAAGAGAAAGTCCTTGTTTATAGGGTTTACACACTGAAGTGCTCAAGGGTTTTGAGGCATTGTGAGTGCAACTTCCTCTCAAATGGTTCAGAAAAAAATTCTTTAAATTACTTTTGTAACCTTTCTGAAAGTCTGGAAGCATTTTTTTAAAAATAGAAAAAAAACCAGCCCAATTACTACACTATTGTAAATTTATTTTGCTTTCAGTTTTTGTTTTTGTTTTATAGAGAATGGTCTTTAAACTGAATTGAGAAATAGAGGGTAAGACAAATGAAAAGATAGTAAGAATCTCTGGACCAGAATGAACTAGACAAAAGAATACTGAAACCCAGATACATTCAAAGAGTCACTGATTGAAACCTCTGAAAATTTACAACAAATTGAAGAGATGCCAGATTACTGATGGGGAAATCCCCTCTCCCACCCCATTGTGGATCTGAAAACTACAAACCTATAAACCTGATATTTATCCCAAGCAACATTTTGGAACAGGTTATTAAGGATATGGCTTGAAGCATTTTGAAAAAGACTAGTGATCATTTGGAACCAAATGAACTAATTAAAACCATGTCATGGTTCCCTTTCCTGTTCTTTAGACAGGTGACTTTAGGTTGATAGATCATGGTTCTATTGCAGTTTTTCTATTCACTGAGGACATGCATGTCATCTTCATCATGTACTAAACTAATACTCTGCAGAGATATAGTAGGTGCTCAACAATATTGTTAATGAGAGAAGGGTAGAGAGACAAAGAAGGAAACAAGGAAGGAACAAAGAAAGGAAGGAATGAAGGAAAAGAAAAGGAAGGAAAGGAAGGACAGAAGGGAGGGAGGGAGGAATTGAAGGAAGAAAGGAAAGAGGGAGGGAGAAAGGAAGGAAGGGAGGAAGGGAGGGAGGGAGTTGGGCAGGCATGGTATTTTAAAAGTATTCAGTAGTTTGTTTAGGTGAATCAATAAATAACCAAATATCCATACTGAAAACATTTCATTGATGAAACAATGTCAATCTATTCAAAAGTTAGCATATTTATCTTCTAATGCCTTCAAGGTCTTTCTGTCAACTCTAGTTCTCTTACAACCTGCCAGTCTTCTCTATTCAATACTATGAAAGTAGAGTCTAACACCCAGCTCTACCTCTACTTCCACTGATCCTTTTCAGTACATGGGAATCTGTGTTCAGCTCCATTATTCTACAAAAATTGTTCTCACTGGACACCAGTAATACTCTAATTTCCAAATACAAAAGCATTTTTTGAACCCACTCCCATAGAAAGCAGCCTTCCAAGATCATTTCTAACTACAGTGCTGTGACTTTTAGCTCATCATGTGTGTGCCCATGTTTAAGGTAGGCTTCTTTATGGTATGGAGAAGCTGTTATTAACAGTGTTTATACCAATTTCTAAATTCAGAACAATTTAGCCTTTCAGAGAACTTTTAAAATATATTCTGCATCATTCTGCATGTGTCATATGATTTAAGACACTTTGAAAAGGCAAAAAATAAGAAGAGATAAGATAAAGATATATGAAATAATGAGAATGCTATACACACACACACACATATAAAACTAATGGTGTGATCCGATTAACCTTGTCCCATAATACAAAACTATGACAGTGTTTAGATCAAAGAAAAGTGATTTACAAATGTAAAATTAATCTATGGAGCTCTGAACCAAGGGGTATTATTGAAGTAAATTGCTCAGCAAGTTTAAAGATGTTAATGAGTAACCTTTAAGATAAGGAGAAATTGCAGAGTCCATTCCAGAGGCTGGGATTTTTTTAAATGGTCTCAGTTCCCACATGGAAAGCAGAGGTAATCACCATCTTAAGCCCTTACAATCTACTGTAGCTAGAATTCTCAGCATACAAAATAGAAATTCTTTGTTTAGATGGAGCCCAGTTAGATGTATATATATGTGGTATACATATGTGTTTGTGCACATACACAAACACACAGACACAACAGAACCCTGTTAAGAAGAAACAAAAAAAGTAAATAAATGCAAACATAAAAGAACTAAAATTAAATGCCTAAAATTTTCCCTAAGAAAAAGGAATATGCCTGATTGTTTGAGTAACATCCTTTCTATAACACTGTGTTAAATAAAATACCAGTACAGTTCCAACTCTTTCTCTAATGGTTAATTTTATAATATGCACCATAACTAGAGTTTCTGGTAGAAAAATACATTATTGATTAGCCTACCAGTATGGAAAAGGGTCCAGAGTCCAAGGTCCTAGTTTAGGCTGTGCCTTTGACCAGTCATAAGGCTTCAGATGCCAGTATGTAAAGAATAACAGCTTTGAAGCCACACAGCCCTGGGTTTGAATTATCAGAGTGGAATGTCTTCACCAGTTGTATAAGTTTATTTAGTTATTTAAATTATGAGTCTATTATGTATCTGTAAAAGGAGACACTCACTGTAATGACTGTAATAGTGACTAAAAATTCCTTTTGTAAGAACCCAATATTGTAAGAACATTGTAAGACCCAATTGTAAGACCTAAGACATTGTAAGAACCCAATAAATAGAACTTGTTTCTTCATTAACCAGCCAAGGGTTTTAGTTTCCACATCTATAAGAAGAACATAATTATTATTGGCCAACCTATCATAAAGGGTTGTTCAGGGGATAAAATGAGTTTATATATGTACAAATTACTTTGAAAAGGGAAAATTAACCATGAAGATTACGGTAGTATACTATCCTTATTACTCATTATTGACTTATGTATGGAGATGTCGATGATAGATGATATGCCAAGAATAGATGAGAACTAAAGACTAAAGAAAGCATTTGTATTTTTTTTTATATTTAACCACTCTTATTTATGAGGATTATATAATAATGATGTCTAACTTCAAAAAAAGCCTATATGATCAACAAAGCATTGAATCTTTACACTGTCATTTATCAGCAGTAGGACAGTAGAGCTCACTTGAATGCCAATTCTGTACTAGACAATATTCTAGGTGCATTATAGATATCTCATCTGAACCTCATAACAACCCAAAGATGCATTATTGCTTCTTGGCAATTGTATGGATAAGATCTGTGTACAGAAATCACTAAACATGATATACAATAACAAGCATCCAATAAACAAACACTATAGTTATTCTTACCATTATGTACCATGGAGAAGGTATCTATAGAGAATTTCATTTCTTCTATAGATGAGAAAGTCCAGACCAAAGAGGAGAAATGGTTGCATATAGTTATAAGACCAGTCAGGCTCATATGCATCTAATGACCCTTTAGACTCAGACTACATATTTATTAATTGCTCTCTTGAAAACCATTCCAAAAGCCAGAAAATCTGGATTCCACCTAAAGATTAATCAGCGCACATTAAAACTTATCTTTATTTTTATCTATAACCTTGAGACCACAAAAAAAAAAAAATCAAATTCTGGAGCATACCTCAGAACTGAGTTTTCCTT
The DNA here is from genome assembly GCF_002201575.2 of Neomonachus schauinslandi. NCBI lineage: Eukaryota > Metazoa > Chordata > Mammalia > Carnivora > Phocidae > Neomonachus > Neomonachus schauinslandi. Next base: position 18,683,835 of record NC_058413.1, on the reverse strand, counting down.
TACTAGTTCTGGTTCAATATGATGTGCCCAAAGAAAGTGCTAGAATAAAATCAAGTGATAGCTTTCCTGGGCAATGTGATCTACTGCCAAACTGTCAGTGCTACCATCTCTTTCAAGTGCTTCCTAGAATCCTTTTATTATATGGGTTTAAGTCAGAGTTTGCCAGTAAGAGGAACTCATAGGAGATTTGGGAAGTACAAATAAAGCTGAAGTCATCAATCTTAAGAGGTCATATGGGTCAGATAAGGCAGCTTCCACTGATTTGGCAGTTTTCCAGACCTCTCCAGAAGCCCCCCCCCTCTCGAATCACAACAGCTTAACTGGACTTGTCATGAGCTCCCTCTTTGTAGTAGCCAGACTCGAGTCATTTCTCAAACTTCCTCAAAAGCTCCCAAGAGTCTCCCCATGCTAGGGCTTTGGACTGATGTAGTTAGTGAGGGTTTCTCCAGTCCTCTTGCTATAGCCTTCACTCTCCAGCTCCTTCCTCATTTACATAAATGTTAATTCCCATATTAAAACATTTACTTCTTGGGGCGCCTGGGTGGCTCAGTCATTAAGCATCTGCCTTCGGCTCAGGTCCTGATCCCAGGATCCTGGGATCGAGCCCCGCACTGGGCTCCCTGCTTGGTGAGGAGTCTGCTCTCCCTCTGCCCCTCACCCTGCTTGTGTTCCCTCTCTCTCTATCTCTATCAAATAAATAAATAAAATCTTAAAAAACAAAACAAAACAACATTGACTTCTATGTTTTTTGTAGTGGTTCTATTTTTCTGACCAAACCAGACTTTTCAGCTACCCTCAGAAATGCATTTTGAATTAAGCCACTTTAGCTTCTCTTTCTCTATCCATTTATATAGTTACATGTCACTTTGTTCTTTTAAAATATGCAGGCACTTTTGCTACTTTCATGAGTAAATCCTATTTTATTTTAGACAGCAGTCATTTGGAATTGGCTATGAGTAAGAGTCATTCTTAACAAATACTTATTTGCTCCTACTCTTTACCAAACTCTGTGGAAAGCAATAATGAGACATGGCCCTACCCCCATGGAACTTACAATTTAGTAGGAAAAACTGACATGAATTAAATATTTAGACAGGGAAATGTAAAATTTCAATTTTGACAAGTGTTAGGAAGAAATTATGGTCTGCCAGTCCATATAGGAAGGTTTCACCTACTCTGAGTCCTCAGGGATTTCCCTGAGTGATGAAAATGGAAGAACAATAAAACTAGTCAAGAGGGAAGGCAAGGGTATGGCTTGCAGAGAGTACAGAAAGTGTAATACACTTTGGTGGAAAACCAGGCTGCCGAGAACGGTAAGTAGGAAGAAATAAAAAGTGTGTGGCTAAAGCAAAATGGTGGTGATGGGCTGAGTGCAGATTCTGAATGGTGTGAGGTAGGAAGTGACCAGACCAGGCAAGTCATTTATAGCCATGGCAGCATTTTGTTTAATCCTAAGAACAGTGGAAAGTTACTGCATGTTTTTAGGAAGAATACTTTCATGATCAGATTTATATATTTTAAATTTACTTTATCTATACTGGAATACTTTGCTCAAGAAAGATGTTTTTGGAAGACTGAAACAGATACACATTTGTTCTCTAGAGGATGAAAGTATGATCTCATATAGGTAGGAATTAAGCGTGGTGTAGGTAATGGAGATTCTGAATTTTTTTCACACAAGATATTTTCAATGAGCCTTACTCAGTATTTAAATCTTATATCAGGATCATAGCTACACAATGAGAAATAATGATAACCGTGAATTTGTCTTCTTCCACCCATCCAATTCTCCACCATCTGTTCCCACTTTATCTCTACACCAAAACAGTGAATATACACATCCCACCACTACTTCTTCAGATTCATATTGATTGAGTCAACCTCTAGTACAATTACTCATTATCAACAAAGGATATTATTTTGGATCTATATGCTTATTGTAATGGTCACTTTAAATGAATAGATGGTTTATTTGACTCATTGTGTCTTCACTATATCTTTAAAAATCCAATTAAAAACCTCCTCAGTGTAAGAAACCATGTGTTTCTCATGGTATGACTGATCTGGCTGGAGTCACAGAAACTGATATACAATTAAGTTTAGATGTGCTGTTGTTCATTTAATCATTCAGTATTTGCTGAATGTCTGTTATGTTCTTGGTCTAAATAGTTTGGATGGGGAAGGGGGTGTGAGGAGGAGGAATTTACAGTCTCCTAATGATTCCAGTCTCAAATTCAGAAGGGAAAACAAGACATATACAGAAAACACTTTTAACAAGTGTTTGAGGGCCTATAACCTATATGCTAAATTAAAAATGAGTGTAAGCAGAGTACAGATAAAAAGTTATAGGAATTCTTTTGTGTGGTCATGCTAATTGTGGAGTATGAATACGAGTCTGAAGGAAAGCTGAGTGGATAAGTGGAGTGGTGAGGGAGGCATTACAAACAAGAATGAGAAGATAAACAAAGGCAGTGTGATGGAACAGAGAGGTGAACAGAGACAGCAAGAAGTAGGTCGGTGCGCCTGGGTGGCTCAGTCGTTAAGCATCTGCCTTCGGCTCAGATCATGGGATCAAGCCCCGCATCGGGCTCCCTGCTCAGTGGGAAGCCTGCTTCTCCCTCTCCCACTCCCCCTGCTTGTGTTCCCTCTCTCGCTGTCTCTCTCTGTGTCAAATAAATAAATAAAATCTTAAAAAAAAAAAAAGAAGTAGGTCGGCTTTAATTCTGCTAATTCTCACTCTCACCTCTAGGTCTCTGTACATGGTGACCACTTATCTTCATTCATATAGCCATATCCTGGTAGCTTATACTTCTCTTGAACATAACTCTGGGGAGCCACCCCTAACTCTAGATTAGATTAAGTGTCCTTCTTTTGCCCTATACTTCCCTGGTCATGGCATTCATCACTCTATAATAACTGCCTATCAACCTGTTGGTTAGTGTTCCCCGCTAGGCTGTGGATGGCATAAAGGTGAGGATTCTACAGTAGGCTGAATAATTACCCTCCAAAAGATGCATGTCCTAAGCCCTGGAACTTATCAATATATTATCTTATATAGTAAAAGGGACTTTGTAGATGTAATTAAGTTAAAGACCTTAAAACTGGGAGATGATCCTGCAATGTCTAGATGAGCCTAATGTAATCACAAGAGTAGTTATAAGAGGTTGATAGAAGGATCAGAGTCAGAGAGAGAAGATGTAATAATGGAAGCAGAGGTCAAGAAGAGAAAAGATACTAAGCTGCTGGCTTTGAAGATGGAGGAAGAGGTCATGAGTCAAAGAATGCAGGTGACCTCTGGGAGCTATAAAAGGCAAGGAAACAGATTCCCCCTACGGGCCCCAGAAGGAACACAAGCTTGCTGATGCCTTGATTTTAGCCCAGGAAAGCTGATTTTGGATTTCTGACCTCCAAAATTGTAAAATAATAAATTTGTGTTGTTTTAACCTACCAAGTTGATGGTACTTTCTTACAGAAGCAATGAGAAACTAATACAGACTCTTTCATACATTTCCCCCCAACACTTAACCCAAGCGCTTGCTCAAAATACACATTCAATTAATAAAATTATTAGATGAAAAAAGAAATGCTGTCCTGCTATATGGAGATTGAAAGCCAAAGATAGGAGTGAAAGAGGTGTAAGTAATATCATAGGGAATCCTGAATGATCCTGAGATGAACTCTAATATGAGCTGGGGGTCAGTAGCAATGCAGGGAGAGTGACTATTTTTCTTGAAGAGCAAAAAGAGAAGAAAGAGCTGAAAATGACTGGCTAGATGAAAGCGTCCTCTCTCCAAAGGGAGTCAGTTACCATCTTTAACAAAAAGATATTTTCACTTTCCTTCCTTCCTGCATCCCTGCATTTACAGCTTCTGCCTTTACTCCCTCCTGATGTGTGACGAGCAGAAGACCTCTAGGCTCCCAAGTGCACGGTGGAAGGGAGGGATACGTAGAGGAAGTCCAGAAGAGAGCTCTGCCCACACCAGTCCTTGCTTCCCCTTAGGTGACATTTCTGTTCTGGTCAGCAGCCTGGGGTAGTGTTTCATTTCAGAAGCATCATCCACTGAGGCACAGCCCAATCTCCAGCACTGAAAGCAAGGCCGGGCCCCTCTCATGCAATGAGAGAAGGGAGGAGTCTGAGCCCAGCAGTCAGAGATCCATTTATTCCTACACCATACTGGGAAGGCTAAAAAATTGCTTACCACATCCTGGCGCCCCTCTAAGCTGCAGGATGCCCTTCCAGATGTGCCCTCGCAAGAGCTCAATCAGATGGCACCCAACTGGCAAGACCTCAAAACTCCAAGCTAAAGAATCCAGATGTTGAGGATCGGCCACAGGGAGACTTACAAAGACCAGGAAACAACTCCTTGACATCCCAGGCAAAATTGTCAACCAGAGCTTATGGCAGTGCTGATGACCACTTCTGCCTGCCTTGTGACAAGGGGAGGGTTGCAGGACTCGGAGAGATGGAAAGGAGACTATTAGGTCATTCATAAGTGAATTCCTGGGCTGAATTTAGTCCTGAATGCCTGAAAAATGCAGAACCTAGAGGAAATGGTTTGGCAGGCCCAGAAAGCATCTTATGCTCTCCTGTCTTAAAGGGGAGTATTGGAACCAGCTTGGGAAGTCCCTTCTGGCACAAACTCCATACCAAACTCATCCCGTTCACTGTGTAAGAACAGAGACAGGCAGAGGTTCAGAGTCTGCTGGAAAGAACTCCTCAGAGTAGGTAGGTGGACCAAATCAGACAGCATCTTCTCCACATAGCTCTGTTTTTTCCCTCTTTTGTGCCAGCTCAGTAATAATAATAACTAGCATTTCTACTTTCACTGTAGCATTAGGTCACTTTTCACATGATTAGACACGGATTAAATATGATTAAATAGGGCCCAGAAAGTCTGTCATGTGTCTAAGCTCTTGCTGGTAGCATATGTGAAAATCTGATCCCTTTGACCCTGGAAATTGTTCTCCCAACAAACACTGTATTAGCTCTCTCTTGCATGCCTTTATAGATCTATTTCTCACCTTAAACCACTGTAACTTATTCATAGTAGTCTGTAAGCTTGAGGGCAAGAATGATATCTTATTATCCCACCCATCTCACACAGTACCAAGCACAATGTAGCAGCAAACACGTACAGAGCACTTTCTCTGTGCCAGGCACTATTTCTAGAACTTCATGAAAATTAATTCATTCAGTGCTCTCAACAACTCTATGGTGGTGACGCTATAATTTGCCCCATTTAATGGAGGAGGAAACCGAGACACACAAAAGTTAATCAACATGTCTGGGGTCACATAGTTCATAAGTGGGGGCCCTGCGCAGACTGGGTCCAGAGTCTATGCTAACTCCTATATTAACTCCTATATGACTCTGCCTTTGAAATCAATAAATGGCTGTAGGTTGCATATTTACCCTTTCAGCTCAGCAGTATTTCTCAGCTTTGCTTCCACAAAGCAGGTACTCTATCCAGGGTACATAGAGCTAAGGCATAAGCCTGGTAAAGTGTTCAGGTCAGAAAACAAAATCTAACCCTCACACTCTGTACCTCTTCCCCATCTCCATCAACAAACCAGCATTCACTTTTGTCATCAACTCTCAGGCTTTTGTCATGAATGCTTAACGTTATCGCTTATATTTCTGTAACACTGAAGCTCACTTCAATTATTCAGAAAATCATTTGTCTGTTTCCTAGGTGTCAGAGAGCTAAATGTTACCCAAGAGTCTGGAAGAATTATTGAATAACTAAGAGGTTCAATGCAAAAAAGTCCTGCTTGACCCTTGGGTATCTAGCACTTATGTTAATATCTTTATTATAAATCTGGTCATGTAAGACAGAAAGCCCCAAAGTGCATTATCTAAAACATTGGTTTTGCAGACTATAATAGATTACTTATATAAGAGATTCTGTGATCCAATAAGTTTGAGAAATCCGGAGTTAAAAAGTAAAGGCAGATTCCTTCCTGCAGGACTTCTCAGAGCCATTAGCATACCTTAAGTATGTACTGTGATTCTCCTGGCCTGACCTACATAAAATGGCTTTTCAGAAGCTGGCCAGAAAGAAATGGGCATATTGGGTTAGAAATAAGACTTGCAATTACAGTCTCATACAGCATAAAGGAGAAATCATGTTATACATTGAATAGAAGATAACATTGTTTACTGCACATTTATAATTGGGATTTATCCTGAATCCTGGAACCCAGTCAGCACATACAGTGAATGATCAATATTCAAGTAAACACTTAAAGGGAAAAAAGTAGACATATGAGTAGCTGAGAAGAAAAAGGATTATCTGTTAGGGCTGAACAGCTCAAAAAATTAAAGACACTGGATTTCACACCTAAATTATCTGCTCTGAGATTGATACCTAGAAATTTATCTGCAAATGCAAGCATATCATCTGTCCAAATTCCAGATCACATAATGAGTACTAAAGAGGGAGTGCATGATGGTTTGATGATAAATCCTGATTGCTACAATTCTCACCCACAGGGTTACTTCACCTCTAGATCTTCAATAGATCTTAACTTGTAACAAAACTAACTGTAAAATAAAAACACAATGCTCTGAAGATTTTACAAAATCTTCTAATGGTTGCTCACTGCGTTTTGTCTAAAATCCAAACTTCTTACCTTGATATTCAAGGTTTTTCATCTGGTGACCTGAACTTTTTCTACCTCACAAGGACTCCAGTTGGGAGCTACTCTCTCACCGAACCCCTCCTCCCAGTCACACCAAACTGCCTGCACCAAATCACAGTGCTTCACCATCCCTCTACTCTTTCTCACAAGTGGACTTTCCATCTAGACACAACCCCAGTCCCTTCACCTCCTGCTAAAAATCATTTCTAACATTCCCGTCCAGGGAGACTTTCTTGACCACAGACTGAGATCATGAACTCATCTTATCAGTTCTCATCACCCCACGTGAGTAAGCCTATCATCACATGCATCTAATTCAATCTCCATGTCCTTAAAAACTAGCATGACACCACATGGCACACAGCAGGGAGTAATATAAGTGTAATTAGAGCATCCCACTTTACAAATGGGGTGGGAACCAGACCTTCCAAGTATGGCTTAAATTCATGCCATCCACCTACCACGTAAGCAAGAAATCTAGTCTTTTTCTATGTAGCACTTACCCTACATGTCCCATAACCTCCATCCCAAAAAGGCTAATTTCTTTGTCTCAGGACAGGAACACCCCCCCCCCCGTGCTCAGTGGTGCCCCCTTGTGTCTGGCACATCCTACAATAACTAGAAAATAGGGTGCTTGGAAAAGAGCCATCAATCAGCTAATTGTCCTGTGCCAACCATCTCATCTAAAGCAATGAGTTTGAGGCCAGATCTCCTGCTCTGTTCCCTGAAGCTCGGACAATTCCTTGCCAAGAATACAAATGTTCTTCAAAGCATGAGAAAGAAAATTTTCTCCCCTATACCTGTCATGCCTGTTCCACGCCCAAACTGACCCAGGTTTCCAGTATCACAACCCAGGTTCCAGTATCACAACCCTGAAACAGGTTTCTCTCTCCTTTTCCCTGGGGCACAGATTTGCCATAAGAAGGTAGACAGAGATAGGAAAGGACCTGGACCATCATTTTGCCAAAGACATTGACTTAATTCTTCCCCTTTCCTCTTTTAATGGCTTCAGTGCCAGTTTGCCTGCCCCATCTCTCTTCTCTCCCAGGGATATATTATAATGGGAAGCCTTGGGGCACTGGCTGCCCTGGGAATTTGGTCAGGGCTAACCCAGTCTACTCACCTCAAGAGATTCCAGAAACCTTCCATATTAGATGAAGAGTTAGGATCTCCATCCTTTCTCCCAACCCCTTATGGAAATGGGTCCATGAGTGTTATACTCTCATGTGCATATATATATATATATATATTTTTTTTTTTTAAGCGAGGGAGAAATCCAACAGATCCAAGCAGCAAACCACACAGAAAAAAAAGGAGGGGGCCAGAATGACAGAACATCGGGAAACACCTCCTCCTCTCACATACCTACTGCTCCCTGGAAAAGGTTTCTTGGTCCCATAATCAAATTCTCCCAGGAGTTAGGAAAGGTCGATCCAGGCTTCCATGCTCTGAGCACTGCCAGTGCTTGCGGAATCAAGCCAAAGGTATTCCCACCAGGTTCCAACACCCCTTGATTGTTTCACTTTAAAAATGCATTCACATATTGGGCGCCTGGGTGGCTCAGTCGTTAAGCGTCTGCCTTCGGCTCAGGTCATGATCCCAGGGTGCTGGGATCGAGTCCCACATCGGGCTCCCTGCTCAGCAGGAAGCCTGCTTCTCCCTCTCCCACTCCCCCTGCTTGTGTTCCTGCTCTCGCTATCTCTCTCTCTGTCAAATAAATAAATAAAAATTTTTTTAAAATGCATTGACATATCTATTTCTTATTAATCAGCTTTAACATATTTTACAAATTGTCCTGCTCACACAATCACCAATCCTCTGGATTTATAGAACTCACCTCACTTACTAAATATCACATTTGGCAGAACATGTGTCATTTTCTACAAATATTGAAAAGTCAATAATTGCTGCCAGAAATCCTGTATTTGTTCAAATCCCGGGTGAGATAAATGATGAACAGAAATACCATTCTCTTTTAAAATTCAGAAATAAGACAGATCTGATTGCTTATTCTTTTGATGCTTCTACAATGTGCCTGGCTTCAATAATCATAGGCACAGCCTGTCGCCCTGACTCTTCCTTCTGCTGTATGTTTATTATTTTACATCTATCTCTAAATGAACAGTTAGATTTAGCATACCATCCTCATCATGCAGGGATAAGAGACACAGGTGTACACTGGGAGCAGAGACACAAAGCTGGCTGGGATGGGAAGGAGAGTGGAGTTAAGTACAGACACACTGTCCTAAAGTGATGAACCAGCAGTACAAAATTTTGAGTTCTGTCTCTGTCTCTCTCTCTAATGTATAGTATATTTTGTATATTATATTAAATACAAAAATATATTTGTAAATAGATTTATGGATTTAGTATAATTTATATATTTAACATAAATATATTATAAATATATTCATATGTGTAATACAAATATACATATCTATATATTTAATATGTTGTCACATTAAATAAATACTATATATTATATTAAATCTATTTTAGTTATATACATTCATTAAATACTGTCAAGATGTACAGCAAGTATTAGGAAAGTTTACTCTTTATATATTTCAGAAAGAAAATGAGATGAAGATATACTATATATACACACTACGGAATATTATTCAGCCACAAGAAAGAAGGAAATCCTACCACTTGCAATAAATGGATAGAACTTGAGGACATCAGGTGAAATGAAATATGCCCGACAAATATAAGTCCCCCATGGAATCATGTATATGGGGAATCTAAAGAAAGACAAAGTCCTAGAAACACAGCAGAAAAGTGGTTGCCAGGGGCTGGGGGAGGGAGGGAGATAGGTAAAGGTTGACAAAAGGGGACAAATGTTCAGCTATAAGATGAAGAAGGCTGAGGACCTAATGTAAAACATAGTAACTGTAGTTGATAACACTGTATTGTATAAATGAAGTGTGCTCACTTATTTATAGAAATAAGTGAGGTGAGGACCATACCGTTAACTAGATGAGGGCAGTCCTTTCACAGTGTATAGGTATATCAAATCCCCACAATGAACATTTTAAGTATCTTCCAGTTTTGTATGTCAATTATATCTCAATAAAGCTGAAATTTTAACAAAAGAAAATGAGAAAAAATACAAGCTGAAATATATTTCTTGGTTCTCCCAATGGGTTGTCTTGCATACGAACTGGCTTACAAGCCACTCTGATTCCACTAGTTTAAACTTTCTTCTGTAAAGGACCAGCAAACTTTCCCTGTTAATGGAGTGTCAACATTTTGTCCTTTTTGGGCCATGTGGTCTGTGTCACAGCTTATCAACAATGCCACTGTAGCATGAAAGCAGCCACACACAATACAAAAATGAGTAAGTGTGGTTGTAGTCCCATAAAACGCCACTTAAAAAACCAGGCAGCAGGCCAGATATGGCTCCACTTACCAGCCAGCTGTAATTCGCTGATCCAGGGCTTAGAACATAATGAAGAGATGTTCAAGGAAGTAGTGTGGAGGCAAGCTCAGGAGGACTACTGAAAAGCCATTAAAGCTGCCAATTTTTTTCTGTATTTATTCTCCCCAAAACTCTTTTCTTCCTCATAGCTCCAGACCTGCTGCCCCTGATTTAGAGCCTGGATGTGAAAAGGACAGAATAAGATCAACACATATTGACACAAGTGGCATAAAGAGGATCCTGACATCATTTCAGCACCTAGGTCCAGCTATCCCTGAAATCAGAAAAACCCTAGATACACCTATACTTTCCTATTCTTTCTTAGGTTTCCAGCTGGGTCTCTGTAACAGAAGAAAGATTAACAAAAGAAAATACAAATTTATTTAATATAAGTTTTACATGACATAAGAGCCATCCTAAGGAAATGAAGACCCAAAGAAACATTTCAACCTGAGTGTTCTTATACTAGGTTTGATGAAGCATAGAAAGTCAATGTGATAGAACAAAGGAGTATGAGCTAAAAGTAGTAAACTGGGGGGGGGGGGGGGTTAACTTGGCAAAACCTGTTCATTCAAATTCCTTTTAGCATCCCTGCATCTTTGGAGATAGGAGGCTCCTTTCCTCCACGTATAGGGACCCCCATATGAGGGTCTTAGGACCTGCTTCAAAGAAATGTCTGGAAATCCTTCCTGTACCTGCTGTTTCTCAAATTCCTTCAGCTTAAAATATTTAATACGCCAAGGTGCCACAGTTTGGGGTAGCATGCCCTGAACCCTATCAAGTCCCTAAATTCCCTTTGAGTTTTTGGGAGTTTGGGTTGGATTTTTGTCATTTGCCACTAATAGTGAGTCATATATCCTGACTAATGCATTATTTCATTTCATCCTAATACAATTCTGTAAAAGAAATTCTTTCTTATCTTATAACCAAGGGAACTGAGGTGCAGAGAAGGAAGTTGCCAAAGTACCCCCTTCTAGGAAACAGTAGGCCCAGGTTGTGTGTTCTGACGGGGCTGATGACCCCCAAGCTCTGCAGTAAGTCCCACTGGCCCTATGATCCTTGACAGTCTCTCCTGAAAACTCACAAATCTGATGTAGCCCTCACAAAAGAATAAACACACAGAATCAGTTCCAGAAGCCACCCCTTGTGTCACTGAGTTAAATTCCTGTTTAACTAAGAGAAAATGGGTATCGACCACAGTTGGCTTGATTGCAAATGTCAGGCTCTTTGAATTATTAGAAACAGCAATGAAAAATTGATTACATTTAAAACATCCTGTGAAAAGTTTTACAACTGCACATTAAGAAACGGTGTTAAGCAAATAAGAACTAATTGTTCTCAGCTGCACTGGTAATAGCCCTGTCTGCCTTCCCATTACAATGCATATTCATTTTATTTGAACGGGAAAAGTAAATAAAAATAAAAAAGTCCCAGATCTCATTCATATTCAATCACTGCAATGCTGAGCCTAAGGTTATCCTCTTAAGGGAGGGTAGCAATGCAAAAACTAATACTTTTCCCATCAGTTCAACCTAGTCTAGAAACCTCTATCTGCCCATATACATTGCTGAGACCCAAAAAACATTCACAGGGCAAGAATACCACATACCATGCACTAGATGTGCATCCAAACGTTTATGTGAGGATTTGAGAGGTGAGTTAAGGGTCCTTAGAGAATTCACTTGAAAAACAAACCAAAAAATGTCAAAGTAAAATATGCTTTCTGACTTCACATACCTCCAGCATCAGAGCACCATTTAGAAGTCCAAGGTTAGCTAACCCCACTGGCCTCACTACCTCTTACTTCATGAGGAATCAAACAGAATGCTCTAGTCAGCTCCCCATATCCACTCTTCTCCTCATACTGTGATTCCTCTCCTCCCGTAGTAGTCAAAATAGGCCACGTTATGTTGTAGTCACCATACTAAAATGTTCAGTAGCTTAAAACCACAGAGATTTTATTACTCATTCAGGCAAAATGTCCATCATGGGGTCCACAGGTAAGATGACTAACTCTTCCCAATTTGCCTTGGACTTTCACAATTTTTGCACTGACCGTCCCAGAAGACTGGGGCAGATGGTCACCCTACCCACAGGACAGCTCTGTTAGCATATTATACCATATCATCAGGCAGCATATGCTTAGTTGGACTTTGACTTTGAGGTAACCCCATTTACAATGGATATGATGACCATGCTCTTAATTTCATGCTTGCACCAATGGTAAGTTTTGTTCTTTATGATTCAAAAATTTTCTGAATTATGTCTTTTTCTGTTTGGAATTGGGAAGTAGTTTCCTTTTCCAACTGTTAAGTATTTTTTTGTGTATATAATTTATTTCTTTTCATGCCTGCTTGCAAGTCTGCCCTTTTCCCCCCCAAATATAGCCATCTGCAACTAACACCTGATACTAATGGTTTGTTCCCTGAGCTTTTGCCCTGGATCTAAACACTCATACGTACACGGTCTGCCTCCCAAGTCACCTCAAGTGACCAAATGCTTTAGCACAAAATAGCATGGATTGTCAATTTTCCAGCCTCTGAAGCAGTTCGTTGTGTTTTACCCGTCCCCGCCCCCCCAAGTCTCTTAACAATGCAATATACTGAACTTTTTTCTTTATGGCAGCACCATTTTGAGGCACTAGTTCTGTATCAGTCAGAGCAAGCTAGGTTATGCTGAGGTAACACAGCAAATAAAAATTTCTGTGGCTTAAAAAACACAGAGGTTCCATCCCTGTTCCTGCTTCATGTCTATCATAGATCAGCAGGAAGGCCCTGGCCCGGGACCCCAGGCTGATACAAACTTTAGTATTTTAAATGTCCGTGGTTGCCAAGACAGAGGGAAGTAGATAAAGTAAATCCCAAACTAGCTCTTAAAGCTTCCACATAAAAGAAACACTTATCACTTCTGCTCACTTGTCACATTGGTCCAAGCAAGCCACAGGCCACCCTCGATCACAGGATGAAGGAAAGTGCAATCGTGCCATATGCCCCGAAGAAGAGACAACTATAATATTTGTGGTCAGTCCCAGTGACTACCAGCCCCATGCAAGCCCTACCCCAAACACAACCTCCAATCTGACATTCCACATGTACCCTCTTCCTTGGTCATTAAAAAGTGTATCTGATCCCAGAGTATTCTCTCTACCTTCCGCCCCAACAACAATCTGTCTCTCTCTTAGATAAGCATCCCCATTCCATACTCCTATCCAAACTTTTCCTTTCCTCTTCTTCCCTCCTTTCTCTCTCATCCATACGGTAACCTACTGCTCTTCTCAGAGGAAGCATTTAGGGTCAGAATACTTATTTTGTGATACCCTACCTCCAGACCATTATTCTTCCATCCTTGTGTAACAAACATCTTTCTTTGAGGTTCTCACATATGACTCTATCCCTTCTATCCCATATATGCCCAGCTTCTCTGCTCACTGAACTTCTTAACTCCAATGACATTCACTTACTTTCTAATTCTACCACTCAATTCCATGGCCACACTCTAGTTCTTATACTCACCTGGAACCTATACTCCACCTTTGAAATCTTAAGTTTGAGTTTCCTACTTTTCTGGTACCAAGCTTCTGTCTCTCATTCCTGTTTGAGACTACCAGTATTATAGCTTTCAGTTTCTTTCTCCACCGAGAGTAATTCAAATGCAAAATTGACTGTCTCCCACTTAAACAGCTTACCTGCTTAAACCCCTTGGCAGGTTCCCCATAGCACCATGATTTTCAAACTTGGCTACATATTAGAGTCACTTGAGGAGCTTCTTAAAAATCCCAATGCCAGACCACATCCCAGATGAACTGAATCAGAATTTTGGGGGTGCCAAGCACCAGTATTTTTTTTTTAAGTTCTCAAGTGATCCCAATGTGCAGCCAAAGTTGAGAACCACTGACTTAGAAGATAAAGTCCAACCATGAAAGCTAAATTACCTTAAAAAATGTCGTTTTTTCCCCCAAATGTCTTTTTCCAACCACCTGCATCAGAGTAATCAATGTTGCTTATTTTCCTGGACTCCACCCCAAGATGTTGAGTTATGGCGACTCTAGCTACGTTCCCAGAATCTAATTTTCAATAACTCTCCAGGTGATTCTAGTGCATGCTGAAAATTGAGAATTGCTTTCTGATATGCACGTTAACTTAGTCACACTGAACTTTTGATATGTCCCTATGGATACAGTTTATGCTCAGCAAAGTCCCATCAGGCAGAACTGTGAACTAGAACACATAACCATGTCTGCTGCATTACCAAATTGTGGAAAACATGAAGGAAATTAATAGAAGGAAACAAAGATACCATAAGAGATCATGAAGACCGAGGGAAAAGACATCTGTAGAGCCATCCCAGGTACTGATGTCTCCTGCTCAGGTCTAGGGTATCTTTCCATTAACCCCCTTTCCCTAAAAAAGGTCCATGTGAATCTAATCCTTGAATCACAAATCCATTCACAAATCGAGTGAATATATTCCCCATTTTTAGTACTCTTCCAGCAATGACCCTCTCCCACCCAAAATAAATAAATATTTGTTGAATGAATCATTCCATCTTAGTGCCCCCAAATTTTAAGTTAAGGGTAAAAGTATTGCTGGGTACCTCTCTGCCACTATGAGAATCACTATAATGATGTCATATTGTTCAACTTAGTACAGATCTGAAGTCTCAATCTACCTCTACCAAAATATTTCAGTAGTCTTTCCCCTCTCAAAATACAGAATTTTCTTCCACATGCCAACCAAACATTAGCAGCATCACATTTCTGGCTCATCTCAGCCAAATGCCCTCCTCTGACCCAGCAGCATCTAGAAGCCGACTCACAGGAGCTACCTGTGAGACATTCAGGAATTTTGTGAAGTGGTTTTCACAAATTGTTTGAAATCAGCCATGTGGGAGTATTCATGCCACAGAAATTGGCAAATGCTACAAATCAGAGCTAGTTTGTTTTGTTTTTTGGTAAAAACAGTTTACTAGCAAACTTCCCATGAATTTCTATAGTCACCTAGAGTTCACAAACTTTTTCAAGTCCATTATTACGCTTAAATTCGCATGAAAATACTATGAAGTGCTATGTTCCCCATTTTGTATAAAGAAAACTGAAGCTAAACGTGATTAAATAACTTGTCTATTGTCACTGAGATTTGTAAAAAAAAAAAGACCTGACTTCTACTTTATATCTCTTTCCAAAGCAGTACTTTATTGAATAAGGTTGTAAACCTAAGGCAAAAGCTATCAATTCTCTGTGTGATTATTCATTCCTATCTTTCATTCATCAACACACATTTTTTAACTGACTACTATGTGTCAGACTCTGTGCCAGATACTGGGATTACAAAGATAAATGAGACACAGTTCCTGTCCTCAAGAACCTGCCTCTCTATGGCGGAAAGAAAGACATCTTAGCATATAAATCACAACAGAGTGTGGTATATTGAACCTTGGGCCCCGGGCCCACATATATTCACTGTGGCCGGGAAGAAGTCAGATGTCTGCCAATGAACTCTGTCATTACTCTTGACAGTAATGAAGTTTATCACATTTAGGACAACCAGGAATAGCACTTTAAAAACCTCATGGCCTCACCACCAATACACATAGCAGACAACAGGACAATTCTACAAAACATATCACTACCTATATAACATGTCCAAAGATCAGGGATAAGAATAAAATACCCATTTTTCCCTCTCAGATATACATCCAAGCAATGCAAACATATTATCATTGGTTTCCTTACATCTGCCAAGAGGCAATATGTCAAATAAATAATTTAGACCAGCTGAGGCACCACAAGAAAACAAAGCCATCAGTCATCTCGGATGCATTATTGATTGCCAATAACAAGATACTTGCTAAGACAAATGACTCAGCTATTATACTAGTGAGGCTTTAGCCTATTCAACTACATAAATCATATTGAACTGTTTGTTGTTTCAAGGTGTACAAACATATCTATAATCATTTTTGCCCCCCATTTTCACAGTATATCTTAAGTGGCTCTTCATATGCAGAATCTAGATTCATTATTTCCTCACGCAATTTTTCTTTTTCTGTGTAGATGTTACCAAATGTCTGCTGCCTCTATTTAATAGAGAACTACATTTGTTTATGCTTATTCCTATAAGACCTAGATATTTGATTTGAGATAAAAGAGAAAGTAAAACATAATTAATTCATTAATCAAATTAATTCATTTCAGATAAATCAAGGTGTGACAGGATTAATGCACAGCAATTGGAGTCAGAAGTCATAGGTTCCAGGGTACCTGGGATAACTATTTCTTACTGAAGTCTTGGTTTCCTTTATAAAATTGGAATACTGCTACCTGACCTGCCTATCTCATGGTTATTAGGAGAATGAAAATTTTAAAATTGTAAAGGATTCTATATAGATGAGGAAACTGTTTCAACGTAAACCTGTCCTTTTATGAATTATCAAGTATGGGTCTATCTGTTTGGTATTCCAAGCAGAAACAGATGGAGCACTCAAATTAGGATAATTCCAGGGGCCAGGGGGTGATTTACCAAGGGACTAATTACAAAATGTAGATGGGAATAGAGAAACCACAAGGAATAGGGCAGGAACTTGAGACTAGCAGCATCATGACTGTGATTTCATCTAAGCCAGAAAGGATGTAAAGTGAGAGAGATTACCTACAGAACCTAGAATGACAGCATCATGAAGATCCCGTTACTTGAAAAGAGCAAAGATCTTCTTCCACAGACATAGCCAGTCCTAGGTGACCTCACAGCAAGGGAACCAAAGGGATGGAATCTGATTTCTCCCCCTGGGCTATACCTTTCCAGCAGACAGGAGACACAGGAGCTTTTGTATAGTAACTCACGCAGGTCAGAATTCTAGGGCAAAAAGTAAGGTAGAAAAGGGAGGAGAGTATATCTTGAGGGACAAAGGCAGAAATCCAGCACAGTGGGGAACAATCTGTTATGATTATTCCACCACTCTAGACATCAACCCCAACGCCATGTTCTATTTTTCCTCTCCAAAGCTCCGTTTTAACTCAGTTATGAAATCATGTCATCTTTCTCTCTCCCATTTCTATCACATCCATCTCCTGATAGCTAGGTCTATTGCCTTTGCCCATGCCCATATGAGGCAGGAATCTTTGATTACGAGTTGCAGAGATAAGCTCAAACTGGCTGAAGCAACAAAAGAAACTTGCTGGCTCATCAACTGAAAAGTCCAGAAAAATTATGCCTTCATCCATGGTTGGATTCACAAGGTGAATCATTTCATTATGCTTAAGTCCTTTCTCTCCTCTCTGTGTCATCTTTCCCAGGTTGTGCTTTATGTTACTGTCTTCCATGTTGGGTAGGCTCTCTTCCCATGGGGGATTCAAGTACCTTATGGCTACTATGATTCTGAACCCTGAATCACAGAGGCAAACCGAGTCCATACCTGTTTACATTCATATTCATATTCAACAGCATGGGAACTTATATAGCCATTTGTAGCCAAATTCCTAGCTAAGAATTATTAGTATTTATTTCCCTGGAATTCCTTCCCTGCTCATGTCCTTTAAGGAAGTGAGTGACAATAGCACTGAGAGATGGCAACAATCATTATAGATGGAGAAGTAGATTATACATTTATGAATTCTGGCTCATCTTAAAATCCATTTCACCCTTGACCCATATTAGAACTTTTCCTCTTTTCAGGTAGAAAGAGGGGAGAAAAATCCTGAATAAGTTCTACAGTTTAAAATTTAGTGTATGTGGCCAATCTCTAGCTGCCTTGTTGTGAATATTGAGTGATATCCTTCAAAGTACTCACAGAGATGGTGGGTCAATAAATATTAGTGCCCTGTACTCACATCTGTCTTATTAATACTCCAGAGACATAGCCAACAATACACGTTAGAATTCTCACTTCACAAATAAGGAAACTGAACCTTTCAAAATTACTCTGTCAGTAAGTAGAAAGCCATGATTCAAATCCGTATTTGACACCAAATCTCCAAAGTTTTCTATTTTTACCAGGATGCCATCTTTATGCCTTTATTGCTAAGGAACAGTCAAGCATAGCAGCTAAGAATCATTTTGAAGCATGAAGTATTTAAGTTAACAATACAGGAGTGTTTTCCTTTAAGCTTGTGTGAGATAATAAAGAAAATATATATTGATCTCTGCCCCTGATTCCTGGCACAGAGCCCTTGAAACCCTTGTATTTCCTGGGTGACAGGGGTGTCTTCTGTCCTAATGAGGTGACTTTGGGTGGGCTCCTGGATGAGCGCCAGGCACTGGAAAGAACAAACCATGATTAGAAGGTTGGAACTTTCAGCCCTGCCCCCCTTCTCCTGAGAAAGAAAGAAAGGCTGTAAATGGAGTTTATGATCAATCTTGCCTACATGATGAAGCCTCCATAAAAATCCCAATAGTATGAGGTTTGCAGGGCTTCCAAATTGGCAAACACATCCAACACTGGGAGGGTGACACACCCAAACTCCAGAGGGACAGAAGTTCCTGTGCTCCGGACCCTCCCAGACCTCACCATATGTATCTCTTCATCTGGGTATTCATCTATATCCTTTATCATACCCTTTAATAAACTTATAAACATAAGTTAAGTGTTTCCCTGGGTTTGTGAGCCACTCTAGCAAATTAATCAAACCTAAGGAGGAGGGTTACAGAAACCTCCGATTTGTAGCCAAATAGAGATGGAAGTTGTGGGTAACCTGGGGACCTACTAGCAATTGGCATCCGAAGTAGGGTGGAAGGAGTCTTGAGGGACTGAGCCCTTAATTTGTGGGATCTGACAATACCTCCAGGTAGAAAGTGTCAGAAATGAATTAAAGTATAGGACACCCAGCTGGTGTCATAGAGAACTCCTTGTTGTGGGGAAAAAAATCCTTCACATAAAAGACTCAGAAGTAAAGCACTGTGAGTTGGTGGTAATCTAAAAGTAAAAGAGAAACACACAGGAGAACAGTTAAGTTTTTCTTTTACAACTGGGTATATCATGGGAGAAAAGATGCCATTTAGGTCAGGATATATATGGAGGCTCTAGAGTGAACCACAAAGAAACTGTTTATACTTTAATCCACAAATATACCCCGGATTCTTCTTCAAAGTTACTCAAATTCATCCTGCTGAAAGATGAATGAATGCATCAGAATAAAAATTTTCTAAGTGATCTCTCCAACTTGGTTGGAGTTCCTTTCACTTCCTTTCTTTTTTTTTTTTTTTTGTTTTTTAAGATTTTATTTATTTATTTGAGAGACAGAATGAGAGAGAGAGAGTGCACAAGAGGGGGGAGCGGAAGAGGGAGAAGCAGACTCCCCGCTGAGCAAGGAGCCTGATGCGGGACTCGATCCCGGGACTCCAGGATCATGACCTGAGCCGAAGGCAGTCGCTTAACCAACTGAGCCACCCAGGCGCCCCTTTCACTTCCTTTCTAAAAGATGCATTTCATTTGTTATTTTGTGTGTTTTATTTATTAATTTTTTGTTTTTCAGTTTAGGGGGGTGGTTGGTTTTTTTTGTTTGTTTGTTTCATTTGTTATTATTTGAGCAACCAAGAGTGGCATAATTACAGCTGTAAAACAATTCTCCTGGATATCAATGTTTTTCCACTCTAATCCACCATCAGCTTCATCCGAATGCCCAGACTGCCATTCATCTCACATAGACTAGTGGAGAGGTCAACACACTTCCAGAGAGGTGAAACAGGACCCAAGAATAAAGCTTTAATATGGACTCAGATTTAATGTAAAATCACACTATCCTTACCCATCCAGGGTCAAAGAACAGATGTAGGAAAAAACTGAGCTCTCCATTTTGACAGTGTTTTGTTTCGTTTTCACAAGAAAGGGAATCCTAGCCAATCCTAACTTCAAATCCCACATCCTGTCTTTATGATTTTGGGCAAATTACTTTCCTATTCTGAGCCTTGGTTTCTATATCCAAAAAATGGGAGTAATACCAGCTGTCTCTGGGTTGTTGTGAGGTATGTAAAATTCATGACACAAAATTGGTGTATAGTATTACCAATCATCAGAAGGCTTTAACAATTGTGAGCTTAGTTTTCTACTAGCAAGGTGAATCTAGGGGCAGCAGCAAGTCTAGAGGCTTCTTCATTCCCATTATATCAGGCCTTGAGGTCTGAGATAGGTGAGGTCCTCACGAAGTAGCTCCCTGGTAAGCCATTCACTCAGCCAAGGCTTGTGAATAAATAATCCTTTAGAAATGGCACTCCCTAGGAGGAACAAATTGGCTGATAGATTCATGTTAAGTAGATAAAGCTTTTTTCCCCACACCTGTTTTTGTTTGCTTACTTGTTTGTTATTCTCACATGAGGAGGATGAGGAGGATACTTGACTAGAATAAAACTCCTGCCATCATCCCACACTCAGTCTTCTCTAGAAAAAGCAAAGCTACTTAATCCCATTAGTGAGTTGGGAAAATACAACTGGACATCTATAGACCATTCTCTTATTCTCTGTCCCATTAGGTGTCAGCTCTTCCAAACAGAATGTGTGTACAGCTCTGCCCCTCTATATTTTTGAGAGTTTCACAGGGGTCCAATACCACCTGTGACTGGGTAAAAAAAAAAAAAAAATCTATATAATTCTAGAGTTCACTATTAACGAACTGACTTGCCTATAGGTATATGCCACAGTGTCCACTGGCTTTATGAATAAACAAAGGTGGTATTTTTGTTTCTCATCTGACTTGCTCTTTTATCTTCATTCTCAACTGATATGGTACTTAGACCAGAAAGAGGCAGTCCTCTCAAACGCCAACAATAGGTTTTCACAAACAGACCTTCATTGCCACACCAATTTACTACACCAAAACCATTTCCAAGTTCCTAACTACAATGATTCCCCCAGAACAGACTTTGCGATTTTTTTTTAATTTAATTTTATTTATTTGACAGAGAGAGACACAGAGAGAGAGACACCAGCAGGGGGAGTGGGAGAGGGAGAAGCAGGCTTCCCACTGAGTAGGGAGCCCAATGCGGGGCTCGATCCCAGGACCCTGGGATCATGACCTGAGCCAAAGGCAGATGCCTAACGACTGAGCCACCCAGGTGCCCTGTGCAATTTTTTTTTTAAAAGAGTCACTTCGTGTCTGCTACAGTTGTTAGGCTATTTACCATGGAAGCGGCAGTGATTTCCAGCTAGCTAAACCCAACATCCAGTTCCCCAATTTCTTTGTTAAACCTTTTTCTGAGGTGGAACATCAATGTATAATTTTTATATCAAAAAGACATAAAAAACTATAAATACCCTATTTCTACAGCACTTTTATTTTATTTATTTTTTTAAAGATTTTATTTATTTATTTGACAGAGAGAGACACAGTGAGAGAGGGAACACAAGCAGGGGGAGTGGGAGAGGAAGAAGCAGGCCCCCCACCGAGCAGGGAGCCGATGAGGGGCTTGATCCCAGGACCCTGGGACAATGACCTGAGCCGAAGGCAGACGCTTAATGACTGAGCCAACCAGGTGCCCCAGCACTTTTTTTTAAAAAAAAAAAAAAAAAAAAAGCTTTTACATATATGTTGGCTTTGCTTTCAATTTGCTTTCACATTTTTATTTTTTATCTTCTTCATATCTGCAAATTAATGATAAAGTGGCAAGTATGAATCTAATAATTTTACAGATGAAAGAAATAAGCTTTAAAGAGGCAGTGTTGATCAAGATCATATAGACTATAGCACAGTGAAACTGAAATTTAATTAATCCAATTCTCTGCCCTCAAACTGCGTATAACCTAGAAGAGAGACAAATAAACAAGAAATCATGACCCAGATAGCAGACACTATAACAGCTATCTTGGGAGACCACATAGGATGAATATATGTCAACACCTCTTTTCCTCTTAAACCCAAACTAAAACAGAAGACAACTAGAATGTAGTCCCAAATCAGTCAAGATTGGCACACCAGGGCATTACCCCTAGTTTACCTAAAAAGAGCATTTCAGTTTAAATGGTAAAACTAAACCTGAAGACAATTTTCCAAGATCATTCTGTGTCCAAAGAGCCACACTTCCCAGCAACCTACTCCTGCGCAGTGGCCACCGCCTCTCTGGACTCACTGATGAACAGCTGCTGTGTTTTCAGGCAGCTGTGCTTGGGCATTCCAGTGGAATGAGACTGTGGGAATGGTTTGATTTTCGGAACAACTTCAGTCTTTTCTTTCCCCTTTTCTTCTAGGAAACAATCAACTTATTATAAGGCATTGCCTTTTTAAACATATACACGTTTCATTCTCCCCAAAACACACACACACACACTACACGCACATTCATTTGGAACTAGGTGCTTTCCTAGACTGGCAAACACACGCTAATATTAAGTGGATGTACATATCAGAATGGCACATCCAGAATATACAACAGTAATAATTCCTTATATTTGCATGGTTCTTTGTATTTATAATTTATACACAGCTGCACCCAAAAAGAATGCGAGACAGCTACAGCACTTTATAATTTATAAAGCATTCTATCTCAGGACAACCCTGTGAAGCAGGAAGACCAGAGATTAAATAGACTTGTCAGGGAAAAAAAAGGACACTGAGGCTGAAAAGACTAAGGTGACTTCTCCAAGCCCAGAGGCAGAACTCGGAAAGCCTTGAGCTGTGTTCTTTCAACTGCATCAGGTCATCTCTTTTAACAACGTGTGTACCCACCAGCTCTCTTTAAGGACCTCCTGAGGAAGGTAAAAAGTCGTCACGAGTATGAGAACATATTCCAAATACTCTACACTTACTCTCCACGTCCCCACTCTCAGTCTCTCAAGTGTTACGAATCGTCGCCAATATCTGAGTGCCTAGAATGTGAAGAGCAGTGTCCTAAGTGTCTTACAATTAAATGAGTGTATTACCCCATTTAAGCCTCATCACAGCCCTATGAGGTAGCTGACATTAATTCCGTTTTATGGATGAGAAAAGTGAGGCAAAGAAAAGTTAAATAACTTGCCCATATGGACATAACTAGTAGGGTTCAGAATCAGATTTCCATACAAAGGCAGTATTCATCCAAGGGCTTACTTGTTTAATTGCTATGTTATTCTTGTTTTTTGCCCCCAAAATTTCTTCCAAATAGATGTGTCACAAGAAATAGGTTTTGTGCTCCAAACCAGGTAATAGCTATAGCTATAGATATAGATATAGATATAGATATAGATATAGATATAGATAGATATAGACATATAGACACACACATATATACATAGATACATATTTATAAACATTTGTTTAAACATATATATTTGTATATATATTTGATATACATATATATGTATATGCTGTGCAGTGTGCTCTTCTCTTCCCAAATGCCTCAAGGGACCAGTGAGTCTTCTAGATGACCCACACAGTCTTTTCAGGATATCTCTAAGCCCTCCCAAATTCACATGCAAGGAGATTTTCTAAGAGAGTTTTCTCCCTAATTGCAAACTTCTATCCCCATCATAACCAATCAGACTAGAGTCACTGACTAGAGAGGACAATTTCATTTGACCCATAAGTTATTTTGGAAATGGAGAAAATATCAAAATATTTTGTACTTAGGTGCAAAGGATTTCTATATAATAACCTTCAGACTTATTTTCAGAGATGTAATGGTGAATCATGATGCCCCTTTGCATTAGTCCATCTATATACTACAGTGCCACCACCCAGCCACCTACCACTACACCCCCAAACCCTTACTTTCCCACTTCCATCCCTGCTAAGCACAGGCGGCCCTGAATCATCACTGTAATTTGCAGGGTCTCTGAATCTTGTAAACCTGAACCTCTAATGACTGCTACCCAACTTTGTCCAAGCATTCTTAACCAGGTAAAGAACTGACATCACCCAAACTGATTCTGGGTCATTAGAGACACCAGAAAGAGGAAAGAGTTAGAGATTAAAATAGAAGTAAAAAGAACAAGTTTCTTGGATAATTGACAGTAAAAAGAATAATAATAATTCCAGGGAGAACAAAAGGAAAATTCAACAATTGATATTACTTTTGGATAATTACAATTGCCAAGAAAGAAACTGAAACTAACCATGGCTGAAAGGTACAATGATTGAAGATTTTTCTTTTTTTTTTATTGATCCAGGTATGATGGAGACTGCTGGTTGCCTACCCAATAACCAAATTTTGTTGGGAGCCATAATATGTCTAGCTACAAGGAGAAGGAGGAGCAGAAGGAGGAACAGGAAGAGCAAGAAGAGAAAGAAGAGGAGAAAGAGAAAAAGGATGAGGAAGAAATGAGAGAGGAAACTGCATTTCCCAGACTCCCTTGAATATAACAGCATTTATTTGAGATATGACACAGTACTGGCCAATAAAATAGAAGTAGAAGTTGCTGGGGAGGTTGTTAGGAAAAGTCCTCGAAAGGTGGCCCACTGCCTTGGTGAATGCCCTTTTCCTTTGCCCTATACCTTCTTCTTGCATGGAATCCAGACATGAAACCAAGAGTGAATGACCTATCTTGAGGAGACAGATAAGATGCTACATCCTGACATAAACAGGCTACCGTATCAGCCACGGGTACCAAACCTATCCTATGCTAAAAAAATAAAACTCCTAATTTTTCAAACCATTATTTCTAGAAGTTGTATTTCTCACAGCTGAATGCAATTTAGAACTGTTGTGCCATACCATGCTAACCTCAGCAAATGTCAAGATAAATGCGCAAACTTATTCCAGCAGGAGAACAAAACCCCCAACAGGATTTTTCCTAAAATGGACATCATCGTTAATTGAGTTATGCTGGAGTACTTACAGGTTTCCTTGCTTTTATTTTCTATCTTGATCAAAATGATTAAAATGTTGTGATTTTTATCACATTGTCTGAGAACAAATAGTGTCATGAATAATGATTTATAATATACACACATAATGACTCCCAAGTATTTCTGAAAATTCTAATATGTATTTGACAATTATAGTTTCTTCCTCCAGAGACAAGGGCTAAGTGTTAGAGTGGCATAAATACCTTGTCTCCCTCTACAAACCCCTATCCTCCATTGAGATAATTTTATACTCCCTGGCTGTCCTGTGAGCTTAAACAATCATGTCCCTAAATGGCTAGGATATTTCCGGAGTACCAGCCAACCAAGACCAAGACCTTCTACAGATAGGTCACCTCCCTACTGATTACATTTCCTAAAACACAGGCAAGTGAGATGGGTCAACCATCACCAATTCACAATCTACTCCCTCAACCCAACATATATTGTTCCCTTTAGAATACATGCCTAAATGCCATTTACACCTAGCTGGTTCAGTCAGAAGAGCATGAAACTCTTGATCTCAGGGTTTTGAGTTCAATCTCTATACCCACGATGGGTATAGAGATTACAAAAATATATAAATAGACTTTAAAAAAAGATATTCTAGGGCGCCTGGGTGGCTCAGTTGGTTAAGCAACTGCCTTCGGCTCAGGTCATGATCCTGGAGTCCCGGGATCGAGTCCTGCATCGGGCTCCCTGCTCGGCAGGGAGCCTGCTTCTCCCTCTGACCCTCCCCCCTCTCATGTGCTCTCTGTCTCAAATAAATAAATAAAATCTTAAAAAAAAAAGATTCTAATTTTGTAGCAAGGATATATGATGGATACCAGTTCAAATAATCAATATCAGAATCAATCTCATGTGATTAAAAAAAATTCCCTTCTACTTTTATTGAGAATGTCCTTGTTTAACTGACAGGAATAATCTAAGTATGAACTGATATTTAAGAATGTCAATATTTACATTACAAACTCAAGCCATGGACCTATGCACTTGTCATATAATACCTGGAGATAAAGACAAGAGTAACTAAGAAAAAAATTGGAGTACCTTTAGCAGAAGATATTAACAATGAAAGAACATATATGAAGTTTTTATATTTGGGGCTCCTGGGTGGCTCAGCCAGCTAAGCGTCCAACTCTTGATTTTGGCTCAGGTCATGATCTCAGAGTTCTGGGACTGAGCTTCACCTAGGGCTCCTTGCTCAGCAGGGAGTGTGCTTGAGATTCTCTCTTTCCCTTTCCCTCTCCCTCCTTCCCAACCCCCCCCCACTCTCAAGTAAATAAATCTTTGGGGAGAAAAAAGAAGTTTTTATATTTAAATATTTAGAAACTATTGGTAATATTTAAATGATATTGAAAGCTTAGTAAGTGCCAAACCTGTACCATCTCATTTATTTGTTCTACCTATAAGGTAGGTAATATTTAAGACCCATCTCCCATTTTAAAGACAAATATCTCCAGCTCAAATAAATTAATTGTCCAGTCACACAACTAGTAAGTGGGGGAGCCAAGATTCTAACAAACTCAGACTGATCCCTCAGTGAAATTAAGCATTTCATTCTAACCTCTCTCAGCAAGCAAAAGGAAATTAGAAACTAAATTAAATGCTGATTATTTTAAAAATTGATTTTAATAACAAACTAAAATTCCATTCAATTGCAACATATACTTTGGCAGCGTGCTAGTAGGCAGAGGGAAGAAAAAGTGTGCTATGTTTGCCTTGTATGATAGAACCGGATATGAAATAACTCTGAAGTTTGTTAGCAAAATATAAGTTTACACACATTTATTACAAATTTTTAGTCAATCACTGGTAAACCAAAAGTAAAATGTATAACTTTGAAGCCAGTAGCAGGAGAAGATAGAACAAGCAAACTGTATCAATTCAATAAAATATAGAAAAATAAAATGAAAATATAAACCAGATGTAGCAGACTGTATTTTCCAAAGGTGCTCACACCACAAAATATACCATCCCATATGTTCTTCTTAAAATATGCTGTTGACACATCTCCATTGACGGATGGCGTCTAATGTTCCCTTCCTCTGAACTTGGACAGAAATTTATGGACACCTCAAATAACAGAATTCAATGGATATAATGTTTCATAACTTCTGAGGCTAGGTCATAAATGACAAAATGGCTTCTACCTGGCTCCTTCAGTACCCTTGCTCTTCAAACCCAGGCACTATATTTTAAGAAAGTCTAACATATGAAGAGACTGTGAGGAAGTTCCATCAAAAATCTCCAGCTAGATTCCTTGCCAACACTAGCAACTACTAGACATACAAATGAATGAGCTTTCAAATGATTCCACCTGAGAACATCAAAGAACAGAGAAATCCCATCTCTGCTCTGCTCTATCTGAATTCCTTACCCACAGAAACTATGAGAGATAATAAAATAATTATTACTGTTCTAAGCCACTAAGTTTGGGAGCAATTAGATATATAGGAACAGATAACTCATAAAAGCAGAGAAAACAAAAATACAAAATTAGATGGCAGAACAAGTCCAAACATATCAGAAATCACAAAACAGGGCGCCTGGGTGGCTCAGTTGGTTAAGCGACTGCCTTCGGCTCAGGTCATGATCCTGGAGTCCCGGGATCGAGTCCCGCATCGGGCTCCCTGCTCGGCAGGGAGTCTGCTTCTCCCTCTAACCCTCCCCCCTCTCATGTGCTCTCTCTCTCTCATTCTCTCTCTCAAATAAATAAATAAAATCTTAAAAAAAAAAAAGAAAAAAGAAATCACAAAACATAAAAAGAGTTAAACTCATCTATTACATGGATAAGAAAAATTAAAGACATCACAAGATTGAAAACAAATGAATTGCAAAAAGAAGTATCAGGCAGGGGCGCCTGGGTGGCTCAGTCGTTAAGCGTCTGCCTTCGGCTCAGGTCATGATCCCAGGGTCCTGGGATCGAGCCCCGCATCGGGCTCCCTGCTCCGCGGGAAGCCTGCTTCTCCCTCTCCTAGTCCCCCTGCTTGTATTCCCTCTCTCGCTGTGTCTCTCTCTGTCAAATAAATAAATAAAATCTTTAAAAAAAAAAAAAAAAAGAAGTATCAGGCAAATCTCCTCAAAACAAATCTTATAATGATACTAATATCATGGGTACTTCATATTGTTAAAAGAACAATTATACAAGACATAGGAAACATACATGTGTATTCTGCTAGCAACATAATTTTGAAATATACAAAGATTAACTTATACACATATATATGTATATAATCAGAAAAAAATATGGAAATCTACCTACTCGACTCATAATAGTGGCTATATCTGTGATAAACATGAGGGCACTGGGTTTGATGATACTAATTCCAAGTGAGCCATTCTCCACAACACACACACACACACACACACAGCTATGATGATAAGTTAGCATATCTGAAGAACAAAATATTAACAGCCCCATATGCCTACTTACATGAATGTTGGTCTTTGTTAGCTAAATAGATGAAAATACTCCGAGATAACCAATCTGTATTTCCAATATTACTTTCATTCCAGCAGTATTCCAACAAAATAACTCTAAGGGACATGCAAATAAGAATACATTGACACAGGGTGCCTGGGTGGCTCAGATGGTTAAGCGTCTGCCTTCGGCTCAGGTCATGATTCCAGGGTCTTGGGATTGAGTCCCGCATCAGGCTCCCTGCTCCGTGGGAGGCCTGCTTCTCCCTCTGCCTCTCTCTCTCTCTATCTCTCATGAATAAATAATTAAAATCTTTTAAAAAAAAAAGCCTCTAATTGCTTCCTTTAAAAAAAAAAAGAATACATTGACACAGAGGTGACACAAGAAGTGCATGGTCTGTGCTACAGCCATTTATTTGTTCAACAAATATCTGAAATTATACCATATACCTTGCACTGTGGTAGGCAGTAAGGATACAAAGGTGATTCTGACAGAAGTGTTCTCGGCTTGAGGCTTACTATTTATTAGTGGACATAGACTCTGAACAAACCTACAAATGACCATACATTTTCAAACTGTGTAAGGATTCTGAAGGAAGGTAGCAAAATGTTATGAGGATAGGGAAGCCTACCTTACCTAGGTTGATCAGGAAAGGCGTATCCGCAGGAGAGAGATTAAACCAGGGACTAAAATTATGACTAAGAATTAGCCAAGTAACTACTTATTCTGACAAAGATGGAGTAATAAAGACCAGTTCTACCTGTGGTCTGAAGTAATTAAGAAACCAGATAATTATGTTCAGACACTGAATGTTAGGTATCAGGGGACAGTGATTCCTGAGAGGGGAACTGAGGTATGCCCTCTGACTGCCCAGCTTTGCCTTGAATTTCTAGTGTTCAGCAGAGGGGGGTGGGGGGGGGATCAGGTAGAGCCCAGTGATCCTACTGAACCAAGGAGAGAGATTTAGAAGTTTAAAGATTACAAGAAGGCTAAAATTCACGGGGCAGAGCACCAAAGAAGGGAAAGCTGTACAGAGAAAGAACCTCAAGATCTACAGAAGGTCCCACTCAAGTCTTCATCTGAATACTGACCAGAACATGCAGGTAAGAAAACTACTCAAGGCCAGATAAAGAATGACCTAAAATAAACAGAAGGAACCAATCCTAGAGAACACACAGAACCGTAAGTACTTCTATTCCCACAACCCAGAAGGAAAGACTTTATACTTAACCAGGCGTGGGGCAGGATATTCAACAGGGTACTGGCTCATTATACAACTAAACTAGTTCTGGAATAAAAACTGCTCTGCTCCCACCTAGCAAAACTTAACAGAAAGCCTTGAAGGGACCAAACTATTTGAAGGTCAATTAAATACACCTTAAAACAAAACTCAAAAATACTTACAAGAATACAAAAATATTCAGCACTTAACAAAGTAAAATTCACAATGCCTATCATCCAATCAAAAAGTTAGCAATATACAGGGCGCCTGGGTGGGTCAGTCGGTTAAGCGACTGCCTTCGGCTCAGGTCATGATCCTGGAGTCCCGGGATCGAGTCCCGCATCGGGGTCCCTACTCAGCGGGGAGTCTGCTTCTCCCTCTGACCCTCCCCCCTCTCATGTGCTCTCTCTCATTCTCTCTCAAATAAATAAATAAAATCTTTAAAAAAAAATTAGCAATATACAAAGAGGCAGGAAAATACAACCCGTAATGAGAAAGTAAAACAACATCTTTAAATTATTGAAAGAAAAAAAATGTCAACTGTTAATTATATCGCAACCAAAAAAAATACCTTCTATAAACAAAGGAAAATAAAGAATGTTTAGACAGGGTGCCTGGGTGGCTCAGTCGTTAAGCGTCTGCCTTTGGCTCAGCTCATGATCCCGGAGTCCTGGGATCGAGCCCCGCATCGGGCTCCCTGCTCAGCGGGGAGTCTGCTTCTCCCTCCCCCATTCCCCCGCTTGTGTTCCCTCTCCCACTATGTCTCTCTCTGTCAAAAAAATAAGTGAAATCTTAAAAAAAAAAAAAAAGAATGTTTAGACATATAAAAGCCAGAAGACTTAATCACCAGCAGACCTGTACTACAAAAATGTTTTCAAAAAGTTCTTGGGACAGGAGGAAAATGCTAGCAGACAGAAATCTGTATCAACACAAAGGCATAAAGAGCACTAGAAATCGTAAAAATGTGGGTAAATATTAGAGATTTTTTCCTCTTATTTTTATTTTTATTTATTTATTTGAGAGAGAGAATGAGATAGAGCGAGCATGAGAGGGGGGAGGGTCAGAGGGAGAAGCAGACTCCCCGCTGAGCAGGGAGCCCGATGCGGGACTCGATCCCGGGACTCCAGGATCATGACCTGAGCCGAAGGCAGTCGCCCAACCGACTGAGCCACCCAGGCGCCCTTTCCTCTTATTTTTAAAATCTCTTTACGATAGCTCATTAGAGAAAAATAATAATAATATATTAAGGGGTTTATAACATATATAGAAGTAAAATGTATGACCAAAATGGCACAAAGACTGGGAGGAGGAAAACTGGGAGTACACTGTTATATAACTTTACATGAAGCGGTATATTACTCAAAAAATACAGTGTAATAAGTTAAAAGCTATATACCCTAAAGCAACACCTAAACAAACCAGCTAAGGATAAAAGAGGATAATAAAAGTGATTCAATTAATTCAAAAGAAGGCACAATAAAAAAAAAAGGGAAAAGAAAACAAAGAGCAGATGGGAAAAAGAGAAGGAAATGGTAAGATGGTGACTTAAGCTCAACCTATCAATAATCATGTTGAATGTAAATGGTCTAAACATCCCAATTAAAAGAGACTGTCAGATTGGATTTTAAAAAGAATAATTACAAATTATATGTTTCCTATAAGAAACAAACAAGCAAAAAGATAGAAACATGTATCATGCTAACACTAATAAAAGGAAAGCTGAAGGGTCTACATTTCTCTCAGACAAAGCATATTTTGAAACAAAGAATATGAGCAGGTATAAGGAGTGTCACTTTATAAAGGTAAAGAAATCAATTCAGCAAGAAGATATAACAATCCTAAATGTTGATGCCTTTTATAAGAGTTTCAAAATGCATGAAGCAAAAACTGATAGGACTGGAAGGAGAAATAAATCTGTAATTACACTGGGAGATTTTAACACCCTTCTCTCTATAATTGATACAAGCAGGCAGCAAATCAGTAAGGATATAAAAAACTGGAATAACACCATCAAACAAATGTCAATTGACCTAATCGACATTTATAGAACACTCCACCCAAAAACATCTGAATCCACATAATTTTCAAGTGCACACAAAACACTTACCATGACAGACTATATTCTGAATCATAAAATAATTATATTTGAAATGGTTCAAATCATACAAAGTTTGTTCTTGGAATACAATACAAAGTCAAAAACAAAAGTGTTTTTAGAAAACCCTCCACTTTTATAAACAAAAAAGATTTCTAAATAGCCCATGAGTCAAAGGAAAAATCAAAAGGGAAATGAGAAAATATTTTGAGCTGAATTAAAATAAAAATACAGTACATCAAAATTTGTGGAATACATGTCCATCAATCCTTGTAGTAAAGCTGTTCTTCATTCAATGATTACTTTATTTAATGTAATTTGATTCACATCAGTGGTCTTAAAGGAAAACTTTGAGTTTTGTGCATATCTCCATGACTTCTTTTCCATTAAAACAAGATGTTCCAACTATTTTTTGTAACCCATACCCACTACCTCTTAAGAAATTAGCTGTAATGTATTATTATTACAAAATACATTAGGATAATGAAAACATGAGAGTTTAATATGGCAAATACCAGTGTAATTACCACTTAGATCTTTAACAATAAGAATTTATGAAATAAAGTCCCCTGTGGGCCCTGCCTGTTGCCATTTTTCTCTATTCCCAGTCCTGGTAGTTAATCATTACCCTGAATTTGGCGATTATCCCAAGGCATGTTCGAAAACGTTTCCTGTATATCTATGCATCCACAAACAATATGTAGAGTTGTTTTGTAGATTTTAACGTTATATAGCCAGAATCATATTGTACGGGTTTGTGGTAGCCATGAAAATGTGCCACTAAGATTTCCTTGCTCTGGTACAGAGGAAGTGTCTGAGGGCTACATCTGCTCTTCTCTCTGTCCACCCCACCTTGTGCAGTGCTTCCCATAGGCTACCCCTACCCAAGAACGGGGGATGAGAGGGTTGCTAACGCAGGCCCACTCCTGCAAAAATGTAGGACTCCTTTAACAGGCCACTTTGGCTCCTGATCTCTATTGCTCTTGTTCCTTTACAGGACTCAGACCTGCATCATAGTCTGAAACCTCTCCCCACCTTCTCCAGGTCCCTCTCTTCCTCCCTCTTAAGTGTTTCCCCCAGTAATTTTGTCTTGGCATTTGCATTTTAGAGGACCTGAACTAACACAGTATTCTTTCGCAATTTGCTTTCTTTATTTAGCATGTTTTTGTGATTTATTCATATGAATACATTTATCTCTAGTTCATTAATTTTAACCACTGTAAAGAATTCTGTTGTATGAATATAGAAGAATTGATTTATCCTTTCTCCTTTTAATAGACATTTATGTTGTCTCCAATTTTTTTGCTATTACAAGCAATGCTCCAATGACCGTTACATCCCAATACATAGGTCACAGGGCAGGTGCTCCTTTGCTAGCTACTGTCAGTAGCTCTCCCAAGTCACTGCATCAATTTGTACTTCTCCCAGAGGTGTATGCAAGTGCCCGTGGTTCTACTTCCTTCCAATAACTGAAATCATTGTTTTAATTTTGTCAGTCTCATCGGTACTAAAATGATAGCTCATTGTACTTCTAATCTGCATTTTCCTGAATAGTACTGATATTATGCATTTTTTCACATGTTGTTGGCCTTTTGAGTTTTTAATTTGGTGATTTATCTGATCATATTATTGGTCTATTATTAAATTGAATTGTTTGTATCTTCCTGTCTCCTAAGAGTCCTCTAAGTATGCTGTACAATGATCCCATATCTGCTATTTTTGTTTAAAAAGCTCTTATTCTGTGACAAATACCTTCCCACTCTGTTTTTGATATCTTCTGATGCAGACAGATTTAAATATTTAACATAGTTCATTTTATCAATCTTTGCCTTTCTAGTTTTGCTTTCATTTTCTTTTTTTTTTTAAGATTTTATTTATTTATTTGACAGAGAGAGACACAGCGAGAGAGGGAACACAAGCAGGGGGGGTGGGAGAGGGAGAAGCAGGCTTCCCGTGGAGCAGGGAGCCCGATGTGGGGCTCGATCCCAGGACCCTGGGATCATTACCTGAGCTGAAAGCAGACACTTAACTGACTGAGCCACCCAGGCGCCCCTTTAAGATCAATTCTATTTGGATTAAGAATCTGTGTGAAAAACAAAATTTAACAGTTTTTAGAATACAATGTTGGAAAATATCAGTAGGACTTTGGTATAGAGAAGGATTTCTTTAGAAAATGAAAGCAAGGGGTGCCTGGGTGGATTAGGCGTTAAGGTCTGCCTTCGGCTCAGGTCATGATTCTGGGGTCCTGGGATTGAGCCCCGCATCGGGCTCCCTGCTCAGCGGGAAGCCTGCTTCTCCCGCTCCCCCTGCTTGTGTTCCCTCTCTCGCTGTGTCTCTCTCTGTCAAATAAATAAAATCTTTAAAAAAAAAATTGATCTTAAAATATAAGGAATGGATCCAATTTCACTATTTTCATAAGGATTAACTAATTGTCCCAGAATCATTTCTTAAATATCATCCCTGATTTGCAATATTACCTCTGTCATATATCAAGTTTTTATATGTATACATTTCTGTATAATCTTCTACTATGTTCAATGTCCCTATTTCTGTGTTAACAGCATACTGTTTTAATAAAACATAAGGATTCTTGATACCTGCTAAGTTTGAATCCCCCTATTTTGATCTTCAAAACTGCTCTATTTTTGATCCCTTGGTTTTCTATATAAACTTTAGAATGTGCTTGTCATGGTCCATTCTATTTGACATACTTGGATTTTGGATGGAAAGAATATGAATTTATGAATTAATCTTTAGAGAATGAGGATTTTTATGATTTGAGACTTCCCACCCACAATCATATTTCTGCACTTATTTGGGTCTTTAACATCTTTCAACAGAAATTTAAAATTTTCTCCATAAAAGTATTATATTTTTTATTTTGACATTGATTATCTTTTCTTTATATTACATTTGCTGTTTGTGGCTGACATAAAGAAACTAAAGATTTTTATTTTTGGTAATATATCCAGTCACTGTATTGAGCTCATTAATTCTGTTGCTCATCTAAAGCTTCTCTTGGATTTTCTATGTAGACAATAAGAGAATCTGAAAATACTGATAGTTTTGTTCGTTCCTTTTTCTTATACTTTTTACTTCATTTTTGTGTCTTATTATACAAGTGAGAGCCTACCATGCAATATAAAACAGAAGTTGTGATAGATGCATCATTGGTAAATCCTGGTGGTTAGAAGAAATACATTTAATATTTTCCCCTCAGGCACCATATTCTCTGTTTTGTTATATACCTTCACATGGTTAAAGAGGTTCCCATTATTATTGTTAGTATGCTAAGAAGCTTAGAGTTGTTGCTATTTCACTTGTCTACATCTAATATATTTTATCTTCTTTCATCTGTTAATGAGGTTAAGTTACATTAATAATTTTCTAATTATAAAAATTCTCCAATTCTTGAAATAAACTCAAATATCTCATAGTGCATTTTTTTAAACATGGCTGCATTTATCTTGCTTTTTTTAATTAGAACTATTTAATCTTGTTTTATCAGTGAGATTGGTCTCTAATTTTTCTCTCCCACATACGATTTCAATATCAAAATTATACTTGATTCTTAAGTGAGCTGAGAAGCATTTTCTCTTCATCTCTAGAAGAGTTTGCATAAATGGTTGATAGAACTTTCTTGTAAAAAGTCATCTGGGCAATACAATTTCATCTTTTCTTTATTTTTTAGATTTTTTTTAGCTACTCATTTGCTTTCTTTAAATATAAATGTAAATATCCCAGTTTTCTATTTCTTTTTGAGTGTTAGTAAGATATAGCTTTATAAGAAATTTGCTTAACTTCAAATTTATTGCTATAGGTTCTTAATAGTTTACATTATGTTTATATTTCTACTATAATTGTGGTATGTTACATTTTTTATTTTTAATCTTTTTATTGTGAGCCTTCTCCCATTTGTTCTTTTTTTTTTTTTTAAAGATTTTGTTTATTTATTTGACAGAGAGAGACACAGCGAGAGCAGGAACACAAGCAGGGGGAGTGGGAGAGGGAGAAGCAGGCTTCCTGCCGAGCAGGGAGCCCGATGTGGGACTCGATCCCAGGACCCTGGGATCATAACCTGAGCCAAAGGCAGACGCTTAACGACTGAGCCACCCAGGCTCCCCTCCCATTTGTTCTTGATCACTCTTGCAAAAATATATCAATTTTATTATACTCTCCAAATAACTTTATTTTGATCTTGAGTTTTTATATTGTACCTTGTTTTCTTATTCATTAATATCTGCTATTATATTCACTACACTCTTCCACATTCCTAGAGTTTACTCTGCTTTTCTAACTTTGAGTTGCAAATTTAGCTCATTAATTTCCAGTCTTTCTTCTTTTCCAATATAATCATTGAGAACTTACTTTATTGACTTAGTAGTTTGATGTGCACTATTTTCAATTTTACAATATTAGTACAATTTTAGTACAATTTTAAGTATTCTTCTGATGTCCACTATGCTCTATTTTCTGATTCTCCCATCCGTGAATTATTGGGTTTTTTTCAGAATTTTTATTTTTTATTTGACAGAGAGAGAGAGAGTACAAGCAGGGGGAGCGGCAGGCAGAGGGAGAGATGTAGGGCTCAATCCCAGGACCCCGGAATCCTGACCTGAGCTGAAGGCAGATGCTTAACCGTCTGAGCCACCCAGGTGCCCCCCGTGAATTGTTTACAGTAATTTTATTTACATTTTCAAACCTATGTTTGGAATACATATGTATATTATATGGTATGTATATTTTATTTAATACATATGTGTGTGTATATATATATATATGTATACATATGTATGATATATATCAAAATTTTCTTCAGGTTAATATTTGATGTGTCTTTTCCCAACCTTTCACTTCCAAAATTTTTCAATTTTAAGACTAGTAATTGGGGTCTGTCTCTCATAAGCAGCGAATTACTAAATTGCTGTTTTAATTAAATACAACAAACTCTGTCTTTAACCATCAAGTCCATTTACAATTATCTACTTTATATTTTGAGCTATTTATATCATCTTGTTTTGTACTCTCTCTTTTTCCTTTTCTATGGTTATTTTTTTCTTCTTCTCCTTCTTTCCAACTTTGTCTTTTTTATCTTCTCAGTATCTTCCAATAGTTAAGAAGATGTTGTGGAACTGTTTTCCGTGGTGTTTTATTTGTTTGAACAACAGGATATTAAACATGTTTAAAGAAGTACAGGGTGCCTGGGTGGCTCAGTCGGTTAAGCGTCTGCCTTGGGCTCAGGTCATGATCCCTGGGTCCTGGGATTGAGTCCCGTGTCGAGCTCCCTGCTCAGCGGGGAATCCGCTTCTCCCTCTGCCCTTGCCCCCTGCTCGTGATCTCTCTCTCTCTCATTCTCTATCTCAAATAAATAAATAGAACCTTAAAAAAAAAAAAAAGAAAGAAGTACAGAGACCCCTTCTCCCTATATTCGGGTATTTCCCCAGGCAGCATTTCCACTGTTGGGGACCACTGCTTTGAAAGGTACAAAGTCCAATCCATCTCAAAAATTTTTTGATGTTATCCCTACACTACTTTTTTCAGAATCAAATGTACCTAACACTTGTGCAGAGACTCCTGTGGTCCAAAACATAAACTTTGTATCACTAGTAAGGAAATGGCACAGAAAGCTTGAATGACTTGCCCAAGTTCACGCAGCTGCTAAGGGCTGGAACTGGGAGTTAGAGCTACACCTGTCTAATTCTAAGCGCAGTGGACTCTCTGGTAGTCCTGCTTTTTCTCTGCTTCTGAGAAGTAAACATGGATATAGCTACTCTTGTTAGGAATTCATTTCAATATTCACAATATCGTTGAGAAAGCAGCAGAGGCAAAGGGGCAAAGAGAAATCAGCATCATCAGAAAACTGATGAAGTGCTGTTTAAGCCTTTCAAAAAAAAATCTCAAATTTGAGCTGATCACTTGACAACATATAGATGTTAGCTTTGTCCCTTTGCTACTTTTGAACAGGACTGAGGAGCTCAGTGATGAGACACCAAACTTCAGGAAGGCAACAATATGCTTGAAATGGAGACTGACACAGAATGATTCTGGATGCTGAGCAGCTGTGCTTACTAATCAGAGTGTTATTGTGTCCAAATTTCACCAGTGTCATCTCATTTGCAAATTCTCCACATGGGCTCGACCCCATATTAGCCCAGTTGTCCTGAAGGCAATGTGTTGACCTGCATGTGTTCTATTACATTTGATTTCATTTTTTCCTTGGTTGTGAAATTCAATTAAACCCACATTTTACAGCCTGAACAAAGTAGAGAGTAGATGTGCAAGGCATTTTCAAGCCCCCAGTTTACTATTCCTGCGAAGTCAGAGCAACCACTAATGACAATCTTTATCACAACTTCCCATCCTACAGAAGACTCACTTCCCCAATTTAGGCTGTGTAAGTCCTATGTGCTTAATCCCAGAGCTTGGGAACATTAGCCTTGACTCTCAGATCTGGATATAGTTATAATCTTATCTGATATGTTTTCCTGCTACCCACTAGAAAATTGGCCAACAATTCAAGTAGGTGCACAGCCTAAGCTTTCTCTGCCACCACCTTTGGTATTAACTGATGAAGATGGATTCAGTGGGTCTATTAAGGAGTAAAAGACTTTAAGGAAGATTGGATGTACCCCTATACCAAGAAAAATATTCACAGAAGCAGCATTGATGTCTATGAATGGGAGAAGACAACATGGCAACACTGGGAAAAAGAAAACGAAAGCTGTTGCTTGGCTTTCTCCCTTCCCTAGAGAGAAATCAATGCATAACTGAAGATATGTAAGAGATTGTAGAACAGGGGCGCCTGGGTGGCTCAGTTGGTTAAGCGACTGCCTTCGGCTCAGGTCATGATCCTGGAGTCCCGGGATCGAGTCCCGCATCGGGATCCCTGCTCAGCGAGAAGCCTGCTTCTCCCTCTGACCCCCACCCCCATGTACTCTCTCTCTCTCTCATTATCGCTCTCTCAAATAAATAAATAAATAAATCTTTAAAAAAAGAGAGAGATTATAGAACAGGTCTCAAAACTCTGAGGATTGTTGAACCCAGATGAGCCTTCCTCAAGTTGTATCAACACAGGTAGGTGGAAGTGGCCAGGTTTGGCTATAATGCCTCAATTTCTCAGCCCTCATGAGCATGCCAGGATTAGCTTTAAATGCCATCAACTAGCTCCATGTTCCCGTGTTCTCCTAGCATAATTCTGTTTCTGTTCTTTAAGTACTTGCAGCAAACTGACCATATAACAGATTAGATGCAATATTTATCCAGGGCCTTCTGGTGGTCACGCCACAGAGGTAACCATGCAAGGTTTAGCTAAGGGTACCACATCAAGATATGGTTTGTAGCATACAAAAATATGGACCAAAGACACAGAAACAATTCTAAAGAACTAAAATGTAGTGTGGAGTCATGAGGTGTTTCCCTTACAAGTTTCTGCTCAAGCGAAGTATACACATTATTAAAAAAAAAAAAAAAAAAGTTTTTTTTTAAAAATCTCTTCCCAACCCAGAAAACATCACCACAAAGTAGGGGAAAGAATACAAGCTTATGATTGAATAAGCTGAAACCAAATACGATCACAGGCAATCTGCTAAGAGATTGCAAAAACAGGAAGAAATCTCACCCTTTTCTATAGCCAAGCAGATACAACTCATTACATGCTCACAAGATAAACAATAACTTGTCCTCAAGTAAGAAAACTTGACAGCGCCATTTGTCAAACATAGTTTATCCTAAATTCACTGGGTAATTGTGGTGACCATCTGTGTTAGCTAGTTGGATTTATCCAAAGGAAATATAAACTCATATGTTTATGACAAGAGTAGTTTTGCAACTTGGACTGAGGCATCTGCTCAAATTAGGTTTCCACCCTTCCACAGAAACTGAGAAATAGGGGTATTATCTTCCTTGATGATTCCATTTTAAAGAAACTGATCCCAGGTCCTTGAGAAAGACAATCTTGGGTTGTGAGGATGACAAGAGGCTTATTTAACTTTTTTTAAAGATCTTATTTATTTATTTGTCAGAGAGCGAGCACAATCAGGGAGAGTGGCAGGCAGAGGGAGAAGCAGGCTCCCTGTTGAGCAGGGAGCCTGATGGGGGACCCAATCCCAGGACCCTGGGATCATGACCTGAGCTGAAGGCAGATGCTTAACCGACTGAGCCACCCGGGCGTCCCAAGGCTTATTCAACTTTTAAAAAGATTTACACATATTTGAAAGAGACAGAGAAAGAACTTGCAATTACAAATTTCCTAAAGTAACTGTCTAAGAAAAGGGAGGTGGGCTCAGTTTCTTTCTGATTTTCAATAGGAAGAATTTTCTTTATCGAACTTCTTTGAGTTATAAATGACAACTTAGAAATCATATATTTTTAAGATGTACAACTTGATGATTTGATATATGTGTAGACTGTAAAATATTCACCACAGTCAAAAGGGAGGAGCCTGGTTAAGCTCTCACAAAGGAAGGGAATGACAGGTTTTCCATCAGGCTGATGTTCCTGTCTCAGTCTGTGGTCCTGGTACTCTTAATTCTTCATGCTCTCACATTTAAATATTGTATTTCAGCAAAAAATTCAGTATTTTATCTCAAACAATTTGTGCAGATGCAGCTCCCAGACCCTTGGAATGCTTCAGCTAGTTTGTCCTAATTTGCAGTCTCTAATCAACTGGCAAGACAAGAGCTGCTATTGCAGATCCAAGAAGTTCCATCTACTTCAGGAAAGTGTGTATTTTGTGAGGTTAATGACAAATCTTACATTTATCCACTGCACAGAATTATGCATGCATATTACTGATATTACCAGTTTACTACTGAACATGCTTTTCATGAATAAGATACAACAGTTTTTATATTAATTATAATGAGAACTGAAAGATCTTCCATAAGAGCTTTCACCTACAGGTGTGTGTGAGTGTAGGGAGGGGGAGTCTGGAACT
Source organism: Neomonachus schauinslandi (assembly GCF_002201575.2). NCBI lineage: Eukaryota > Metazoa > Chordata > Mammalia > Carnivora > Phocidae > Neomonachus > Neomonachus schauinslandi. The sequence continues at coordinate 18,643,353 of NC_058413.1, read as the reverse complement.
AATCATGTCCACAGATGAAACATAAAGGGCACAATAGGGTATGAGAAGGCAGGATAATCTCATGGGTAAAGTGCAGGTGTGAAGAAGTCTTGCATTTCAGTCCCGACTTGACCACAGATTAGCTACAGGGATCTTATCCAAGTTATTTATTCACTACATACACACACAAACACACACACACATTCCTTAGAGCTTGGTTTCTTTATGTGTCAAACAGAAATAAAAATAACTTCCCTACCTGTTTGATAAGGTTACTAAGAAGATAAAATAAACTCATGGATAGGAGGGAGTTTTGAGAAAGATAAATGTACCATACAATATAATGATTCACTATTATAAAATTAACCATTATGAACAAATGCTAAATCCTATAGGATTCTGGAGCTGGAATTTCGCTGGGATTTGGCAAAAGGAGGGATCAGGGTAGGTACGATGTCTGATGTATACCATATTTATTGATAAAAACCAACATGTTAAGGAGCAGCATTATCATACAGGTATGTTTGCTTGAACAGGGAGGAATGCTTTGCCTCCAAATAGATGGGAGAAGAGAGGAGGAGGGAAAAAAAGTTCCCAAAATGGAAAAAGAGCAAGAGTCAAAGGAAGCATCATTTGTATGATGTGGAGGGGCATGGAACTTAAGAAACCATCATTGTTAATATTACCTGGGTCTCACAAATGAAAACGGCCACCTGAGCACAAGCAGCCCAGAGAGGACATGCATTCACTTAAATGGGTGCCTCGATTGCACCACCGGGGCTTAGCATCAAGAGGTCCAATAGGCTAAATTGCAGTAGCAGGAATAAAACAAAGAAGCAGAAGGCCAAAAAGGGTCTTCAGGCAATAAAACAAGGGATTTGGGGACTTTAAACCAAAAGTTGGGACTCTTTGTACTGTCTACTGTCTACCCGCAGTCAGGCTTGCAGAAGAAAAGACCAAGGGAGACAGTAGTAGGTGAGTCAAAGTGATTGTCTAGGACCTGTCAAAAAGATAAGAAAGAGAAGCACAGAAGACAGCCCAGAACTGAGAAACGGCCAAGGGGCCTTAGCAGTGGAGGGCCTCAGTTATCCCCGCCTGAGACCCCTATGGGGTTGAAGATGGTCAGCGAACTGACGGCGGAGGTGATGCATAAACAGGGTACCCAGTGAGAAGCTAACACCTACACATACCCAGTCTTCTCCATTCATTATCGCTCATCTTTACAACAACCCTGAACAGCAATTATTACCTAGAACTTAGGATCAAAGATTCCAAACAACTTGCCCAGTACAAAGGCACACTGTGTTCCTGGTACTTTTCCAAATGCGTTCCCTTCATAACTCAGGCCTTCTTATAACAAGCCAATGAAGGAAGGGGCGGCTGGATGGCTCAGCCGGTTAAGTGTCTGCCTTTGGCTCAGGTCATGATCTCAGGGTCCTGAGATCAAGCCCTGCACTGGGCTCCCCACTCAGCGGAGAGTCTGCTTCTTTCTCCCTTTCCCCCTGTCCCTCCCCACCACTTGGGCACACACACTTGCTCTCTCAAATAAATAAAATCTTAAAAAAAGCAAGCCAATGAAGGAGATTCTAATATTATCATATCATCTTCATTCCATATATAAGTAAACGGAGGCACAAATTGGTGAAGTCAGAGCCGGTGTTCCAAATAAGGGCAGCCTGCATACTTTTACCAGTATATCACTATCTCTGAAAGAAAACTTATTAATATTAATTTTCATAAGTGGAAGCAGGTGCTAGTTCTAGGAACTGGAACATAATTGACTAGCTCCATCCATGAGAAAACTTGCAGTCACCCTCTGCACTCTTATCTCTACTCCTCTCCCCCATGACACTGCCCCCCAACCCCCCAGGCACCCACCCACATGCCCACTCACATGAACTTGTGCACCAGGGCTGAGCCCTGGTCCCTTCTTATGTCATGTCATATCACAGTTGTCATGGCAACCAGTACATTTTCACAGACTCCTAATGAAAGTTTCATTTCGTACCCTCATTGTGCAATCTCCAGTTTTTGACAAACACAGTAAAGAGGAACTAAAAATGGTTCATAATGAATCTGTCCCCACAGGACAAAGATTATAATGAAAATAGACAGTGATACCAAATTAACATTCTTGCGACAGAGACGATGACAGACACAGAAGTGGGTATAGAGCTATTTGGTTATCACTGAAGAACCTATAGTAGGCACAGATGTTTTGGGAAAGAGTGGTCTACTTTTAAAGACACACAGTTGCCTTCCTTTCCACAAGGAATCTTGGGGAAACAAATGAAATCACCAACAGAGTCTTTTGTGAAAGATGTTACATATAAAGGCAAAGTTTGGGTCTATTTGCACTGGACAGAATTTTAAAAGTTGGATTTTTACTTGACCTGCCCTTTTAAGAGAGTTGTTCTGAATGTTAATTTGCTCCCACAGGTGAACAGCAACCAGATCTCCTCCTTCGAAGAATAAGAACACATCACTAACCTCTTCCAAACGAAGACCATTTTCCTGGTTATTTTCTCACTCTCAGCCTATTAGAGCAATGGATTTGTTCCAGATGGGACAGCATTTTAATAATGATTGAATTAACTGAATATAAAATGGGCAGGCATTGTTCCAAAAAGGGGAAGGAGGAAGCAAATTTTAAGTTTTCAAATGTTGACATGAAGGACAGTCTTGCCTTCCATGTAATTAAATTTCTAAACAAATACCTAAAATATTCTGACCAGCAACTACAGCAGCTTTGCATTCTGCTATCATCTGGTCTATTTTCACAGTTGTCCTCCCTGCCTAAGCTTTGACTCAGGCTGAAGATTTCTAGGGTCTGTTTTCTTGTCTCTTAATGTTTACTTTTCCAACTACATTGTCTCCTCCAGCAGCCTGTTATTTGCTGAGCTGTTGAACCTGTTTTGTCTTAAATTAACTCCAACCATCTGAAAAAAGATGGCGTGTTCTAAAACGCAAAGCCACAGTGAAAGGTAATGTAGTGGTGATTGCCGGACAGGTAGCTGGGAAGGCAGCAATAATAAAGAATAGGAAAACCAATGTGGATAAAATAAGAGAAAGCAACACCTGAGCCTTTGCCCGGAACACCATACTCAGGCATCGGCTCCCTGGGGGTCATTCAACTCTGTTCTATCAGCTTCCTTGCTCTCTTCTGGAACATTCTGACTTCCCTCTGAAGCTTACAACAACATTACAATGTCAGCAACATCCTCATTTCACAGAAATCTGAGGCTCAGGAAAGTATCTTTGGGAGGTTGTACAGCCAGTGAGGGGAATAACACAGGATTTGAACCAACCACATACAGAGGATCCTAATGATGAGGTCCTATTTTGCTCTACCGCACCACCTCCCAAATTAAGATGAGTACGCTAATATTTACATAACCAGTGGAAGGCATGCAACTCAATGATCGAGGATCTTTGTGGCAAAAGGTAACTTCATTTCTGTCCAACTACTAAAATGGCAAGATTGAAAGCCCCAACTGAAATGATAAATCTGGATTATCTCATTCCTTCTTTGCCTTGTGTTTTAGATATAGATACAAAAATAGGTACTGACACAGATATAGGTAAAAGTATAGATATACACAGTTTTTGATGATATAGATACAGATGATATAGGTAAGAGATATATAGACATACAGATATAGGTATAGATATACATAGAGTTACAAATAATATAGATAGGAGATATATAGGTATAGATAGGAAATATAAATATACATACAGATATAGGTATAAATACACATATAGTTACAGGTGATACAGATAGGAGATGTAGATATATAAACATAAATATAGATATAGATGATAATACAGATAGATACAGATATAGACCATCCAATATATTAAAGGATATCAAATTTCAGCTCTTTGTTTTTTGAACATCATGTAGTCATTCACCCTTGACATAATGGATAAAAGCAGAAATTACATATTTACCAATACTTTGGAAAAGAAGAAGAGTGGGGAAAACACATCCGCCCTTTACAAAGAAGTGGAGTATGAGCGCCCATCTCCCGCCCCTCTGAACCTGGGCAATTACAGACTTTCAACTGACTGATCAGACTGTTCAGATATAAGCATCCCTGTACCTGTAGAATTATTTTGCAAAGTCAGTCCCTGGGACCTCAGTGCTATTATCAGTCACCCACAGATTCTGCCTCCCATATCTCTCCTTTTGACTCGCCACATCACAATGTCTTAAAACTGCTTTAATGTTCAGCTATCATTGTGACTTTTTCCTTTGTATAAATGAAGGTCCATCATATCTGAAATAGACAAGACTATAATAGTGTGTGGCCTCAAATTGTACATATAATGTGACGAACCTTCTAGCTGCCTTGATTTTTATCTGGGATCTAATGGGTGAGAATGGAGACTTTTCAGACTGCAAATGAAGTAACACCTAGTTAGACCTTCATCTCTTTTTAAGAAAAATCTAAGTTCTCTTTCTATAGCCCACACACTAATGTGTGACATCTCAGAGTAGAACACAAGAAATAGTCACAGAGTGTGGTTACATGTTTTTAATAAAAAGCAAAAGCTTTGTGGCAGTCCTCAGGCCTCAGGCTTCTTTTGGTTGGCCTGCTCCAGCAAGAATGCTCACTTAATTGGAGGCAGGCTGTATCCTTAGAGATTTGACATCACATAAGATGGGAACAAAAAGCATATAGAGTCAGTAAACAAAGGTGTCATATTTTTTAAATCTAAACTTTGATTACAAAGAGAGACCAATAACCCTCTTCAACTAAAGTAACTACTCTATTAAAAATAAAATAATTAAGCCCAGTGAGGATTTTCACTAATCTGGGTAAGATACTGAACAGGCACAAAAGGAGATCTATTAGGATCAGGATGGTGAAAGAAAACCATTTAGGTTAGAAGTAGGACATGGAGTTTCCTCTTATCTGTACCTGGTTGAAGATTTCATCAGAGTCCAGCAAATCCAGTTGAATGCAAAATCCCATTTGTGATTATGAATAATTACAGATGTGTTCCTATGTGTTCTTAAATTAACTTTAAAAAGTTAATTCTAAAATGCATTATCATTAAGAATAGTTTTGGCAGGTATAAAAATCCTCCCAAGGGTTAGGTCACCCATAACCTTAATCTCTTCCCCACAAGACTGCCTCCAGGCTCTGCTAGATCACCTCCTCCTACAAATTTAAAATTCAAATTTCCCAGACCCACTAAAACTGTTTCAACTATTAGTTCCACCTCTCCTCACATACCCTTCCCTGAGAAGCTAAAAGAATAGAAGTAAACAAAAACAAGAAAATCTGGATAGTCCTTGATCATATCAAGTCTCAAGGAACATTCTTAAGAAAAATGACAAGAAGAGTGACCAGAAAGACATGATTTATATTTTTGTGAAATATAATTTTAGAAAATCCTGCTGTCCAGAGTAGATAGATAAGATCACCAGTACCTCCAAGAGCTGACCCTGAATAAGAATCTGTTCTATTTTTAGTGTGTCACTGTGTTCCCAGATGCTGGGCCAATATCTGCCATTCAGAAGATGCCCAATTAATATTTATTACATTAAAAAAACCTGACTTCAATTTTCTTAACTGAAAAACATTGAGTAGCTAAAGGTTTTCCAACACTTTATTTAGCAGCTAAACTCATTTTGTTTTTTCAAAGCCCTTATGCTGAATTTCAATATATGAAACAGAAAAGGCAGATGGTGAAAGCAAAAGCCTTAGACCTCACCCTCTCAGCCACCCCTTGTCCTCATGGTGCCTCCACAGAGCCCTGAGATGCCGGGAACAATGACCCTACAGGTTCCTCTTCCCAGTTCTCACATTCCATGACTCTGACATCCAACAGTAGGCAAAATTTTATCCTGAAGCCTCAGAGGGATGGACCCTTGCCTTGTGCAGGAAAGATGGACGCTGACCTGAAGCATAGGAATTAAAAAGATAGTCTTCAAGCTGAGATTCCATTCATTCCCTCCTACCTGACATCATGGGCCTATAAAACAAAAGCAGTTTCTGTCAAGCCTTAGCCTTTTGATAAACTTCAGCAAAGCTAAAAAGTAATCAATTAGGTTCCTGGGTGTGTAATTGCTCAAAAGTGATTTAGGTTATATTGACAATGGCTGCAATCAAACTTTCATTTAAGACCAAGTGTCAGCATACACCCAAGGCTAATGTCAAAGAATAAAATTACCTTACTAAGAAAATGTCAAAGCGAGAACTTGGGGCTAAGATATGCATGTAGTATGGCTGAGGATGGGCATAAAGTTGGATGGGGGGGTGGGGGAGAGAAACATGAAAGAGATTCATAGTAAGGGAAAAGAATAAGCCCCTTCTTCAGTTTGCAGACTGGAATCTGCTTTCTAGAAAAGATCTGTGGCATGAGATTCTAAGGCTCAACAAGATCCATATTGTTTGTATCTGAATATTATTATTAATAGCTAACCTTTATTGACCCCTTTTAAGTGCCAGGCATAGTCTGGAGTGCCTAACTCCATTTCATATTTGATCCGTCCAATAACCCTGTGTGAGCTCAGCATACTTTTTAATCTCTATTACATAATAAGAAAAATAAAGCTCAGGCTTGTTAAAAACAAGTTCAAGGTCACACACATAACAAATGGCAAACCAGGATTCAAATCCAAGGCTATCTAATGTGTAAGCTCATTCACAAAACATAACTTCTCCACTCTTGGTCTCTTTCGTTTCTAATTTGTGTAGAGAGAAGTGCTGCAGAATGCCAGTCTGTTCCTGACCCCAAGCCCCCTGAAATCAGGTAAACTCTCTTACTCACCACCGCATCCCCATCAGTCCTGCCTTTTCCTGCCTTGGATCTTCTGCCACAGTTAGGTACAACATCTCACAAAGGCTGGAAAGCCAATTCATGTTCTGTGATCTCAGTTTCCCATTTGCTTAATTTTGTCAAGCAAATAACAATAAAGTATGCAGCCCAGAGTCTATCTATTACTAAGGATCAAAAATGTTTCAAATGCTATACCAATTAGATGCCCATCCAAAAGTTAAAAATATTCACCAAGCATTAGGGTAGCACAGTGTAGGGTAGGAAAAAATGCAACTTGGGTCCAGCTCCTAGCTCTGCCATGGCGAGCTAAATCGTTTGGAAAAATCAGTTTTGTTATCTCAAGAGAGGGACAATACTGCCAGCCCGCACATATTAGGACAGTCAAATGAGATGAAGTGAGCCTGTTTCTCAGATGTAGTGTATATCAAAAGATTGCCATTCTTAAAGTCATTGATGCATTGCCACTAAGCATTCAGCCTTGAAAATAGATTGCCTCAGCTCAAACTTCAGTTTTGTTATTTTATTGCTCTGTGATTAGGAACAAGCTTATTAAACTCTCTGTACCTTGGTTTTCTGAACTATAAAATGGGTATAATAGTAGCAATACCACATAGGGTGTTGAGAAGATGAAATACAGTAATAGAATGATTAGTACAACAATGATAATAATAATTTATTGAGTGCATATGTGTTAGATATTATACTTACTTTTTGAACACATCAATACACAACATACATTTTTAAGATTATCATTATTTGCCCTCATGGATTTCTGTCTTAGGAATCAATCATTTCAAAACCCATTCAAACAGCTTAATTAAAGCAAAATATATTCTGATATCATCTGAGCCCCTGAACCAAACCAAGACTGATGCCAGAACCACCATAAAACTTTCAAGGCTGTGAACCAATAAATAGTTACAGCAGTTTAAATTGAATATTCTCACTTAAAGCCCAGAAAGAGTCCAAATTGATAGAACTGAATTCAGTCAAATAAGCAGTTACTCTCCAATTGTGTAAAATTGATTAAAATAAAACACAATCCAATCATGGTTTTCCTTTTAGCCAGTTTTGAAATATAGACCCTGTCACTGACATTCACCAGCTGGAGAAAAGTCTGAAGCAGATGCATGTGATGAACAAAGACAGATTCTATGTTAATATTTGCTCTGAGGTCCACATTAGCTGTTAAGAAAACTGTAATGTTGCAACGCCTAGGTGGCTCAGTGGGTTAAGTGGCTGCCTTCAGCTCAGGTCATGATCCCAGGGTCCTGGGATCCAGCCCCATGTCTGGCTCTCTGCTCAAGAGGGGAGCCTGCTTCTCCCTCTACCTCTGCCCCTCCCCCCATTTGTGCATGCTCTCTCTCTCCCTCTGATAATAAACAAAATCTTGAAAAAAAAGAAGAAAATTATAATGTAATGACGTACAAAATGGAAGGAGCTGTAAGGAGTAGTTTCTAAGGATCTGATGTCTTAGGAGAGAACCATGCAAATAGAGGCTGCTCTCAAGAAATAACATGGGTTGAACTCAACAATAAGGAAAGAATACATACTTGGTCTTCCACTTAAAAGAACAGATTGAACTCAAGTAATAGTCTCTACTCACTCCTTAAACCCTATTAAAACAAAAATCAAAGAGATGTTTAAAAGACATAGTCCACAAGGACAAATAATGCGGAAGAAGAGACAACAGCAAAACAATCATAATTTTACAAACCGGAAAATGGATAAGAGATAACTGATTTACGGAGGGGGAGACGAACCATGAGAGACAATGGACTCTGAAAAACAAACTGAGGGTTCTAGAGGGGAGGAGGGTGGGAAGATGGGTTAGCCTGGTGATGGGTATTAAAGAGGGCACGTTCTGCATGGAGCACTGGGTGATATGCACAAACAATGAATCATGGAACACTACATCAAAAACTAATGATGTAATGTATGGTGATTAACATAACAATAAAAAATTTTTTAAAAAGAGATAACTGATTTAATAAAATGGGGAGCAGGGGAGAGATTTAGTCAGCAATAGGAAAAGGTAAGTTATTTTATATCTTGTGATCCTCCAAAAGGCTCAGCAATTAGCAGGCACTAGGTATCTTTTGAAATGAAAGTAAAGATAGGATAAGAAAAAAAAAGAGAAGATTTGGTTCAAAGTATTTAAACAGCAGTTCGATCTCAACATGAAGGTGCGGTTTATTCTCTGGAAATACTAAAACATTGGTGTGTCTGGGCTCAGAGCCCTTAGGCATGGTTAAGTCAGGACTACCATAGTGAAATGGGGCCATTACGAGTAAAAGCATCCATAATGATGACACACCAGCCTTTTCCTGCACCTGCCTCTTCTATAATGCTGGAATTCACCTCTATCCCCACTAAGCAAAAAACTAGAAGACTCTTTTCTGAAAAATCTGACCAGCGCAAAAGGAAAGAACTTAAGATAGGGACATAGGTTTTCCAAAGAACACCACAGCCAGAGAGCCCTCTATTGAAACCCAGAGATGACAAGCCTCAGTTATACCTACTGAGTTTCCAGCAAGCTTCTGAACATCCCAGTCTTAAATATGAGCAGAGCTACTGATAACCAGCTATTAATGGCATGCCTCTAAAATAACAGACAGAAACCAAAACAAACAAGACAGGAAAAAAGGAAAGAAAAAACACAGAACAAAAACAAACAAACAAACAAACCTGGATGAAGAATAGGTAATGAGGGGAAAAAAACAAACTAAACCAAAATCTAGTACTTAAATCATGAGTTATAAAAGCAGATACTGAATTGATAAATCAAGAAAATGTGGTATATAACACAAGAACTTTTAAAAAGTGAGAAAAAAAGTCTTTGGAAATAAAAATATAGCAAAAATAAGAAGAATAAAATAATGGAAGATTTTATTTTTTTATTTTTTATTATTTTATGTTATGTTAATCACCATACATTACACCATACATTACATAATAGTATTATGTTAATCACCATACATTACATCATTAGTTTTTGATGTAGTGTTCCATGATTCATTGTTAGCGTATAACACCCAGTGCTCCATTCAATACGTGCCCTCTTTAAAGACAACAGACAGAATGGGAGAAGATATTTGCAAATGACATATCAGATAAAGGGCTAGTATCCAAAATCTATAAAGAACTTATCAAACTCAACACCCAAAGAACAAATAATCCAATCAAGAAATGGGCAGAAGACATAAACAGACTTTTTCCAAAGAAGACATCCAAATGGCCAATAGGCACATGAAAAAGTGCTCAACATCGCTCAGCAACAGGGAAATCCAAATCAAAACCTCAATGAGATACCACCGCACACCAGTCAGAATGGCTAAAATTAACAAGTCAGGAAACAACAGATATTGGCGAGGATGTGGAGAAAGGGGAACCCAAAGAAGATAGTTGGAAGATTTTTTAAAAGGGACCAGGCGGACAAGGACATGGAAAATAGGAGAAAAAAATTTTAAAAACTAGAGAACCCATCCAGTAGGTTCAATGTCAGAGTAATAGATGTCCCAGAAAGAAAGAAAAGAGAAGAAACAGAAAGAGAGGAGAAAGGGAGACAATCAAAGGAATAATTAAAGAATAATTAAAATTAAAGAATAAAGACAATTTTCCAGAATTGAAGGAAATAAATTTACAGATAAATGGCCCATCATATGACCAACATAATAAAATGTAAATAGACCCACTTCAAGACATATCATCATCAAGTTTGAGAACACTGAGAATACAGAAAATATCCTAAAAGCTTCTAGAGAGAGGGAAAAGAAGAATGCTTTCCTACGAAGATTTTAGAATCAGAATGACACTGGACTTCTCAATGGCAACACTGGAAGCTAAAAGAAAGAATGGAGTAATGCTTCAAATTCTGAGGAAGAGGTAATTTCCAACCTAGGATTGCATATCTAGCCAAAATACCAACTAAGTGTGAGGGCACTATGAAGATACTTCTAGACATGCAAGGTCTTAGCAATTTGCTTCCCATGCTTCCCTCCAGGAAATTAGGTCACACTTGTGAAAATGAGCAAGTAAACCAAGAAAAAGGAACATAGCAAATTAATAAAAAGAGAGGGCAAAGGAGTAACAGGATAATGGTAAAGGGAGATTCCTAATGCAACCAGCTGGGGAGCAGACTGGTCAGAAAGGTTTGGGGAAAATTATTTCAAGAAATAAGACTAGAAGTAATTCCTAATGTATCTTGACCATATTCAGAGGAAATTTACTCAATGAAAGAGCATAGGGATGAGTTAACTAGAGAGTCCTAGAAAAATAAGCCAACCAGGAAACAACATAAACAAAAAATAACAAGTAAGTCCAAGTTTAAAAATGTTGGGTATGAAAGGAGAGGAAAACAGGCACACAACCTGGCTGGGCTGTGAACACTATTTACACATTCATAGCAGTGTAAACACTCAATAGTAACCTGAGTACCATTGGAAGGGTAGGTAGCTACTGAGGAGGGTGCAGAGATAAGAGGGGTGTGTGTCATATGAAGTGGCAGCGGTCAGAGGGTGCCAAATCCTCATCTTCCATTGAGAGAAATCAATAGATTATGCCCCAAAGTTGAATATCAAGAAATTGCAATAAAAGCATGTTATTTAAAGCTATAAAGGTAAATGTCAAAAGAACCAGCTGAAAGAGTTGAAATTGGTCGCCTCTGCAGAATAGGAGATGCAAGAAGTGTTGAAGGTATTGTTATTTTCATTAAAAAAAAGTCTAAGACTTTTTCCTCTTTAAACAACATGCAAATGTAATTTTGATTTTTAAAAAAAAAAAGGAAATATAAATAAAAACCAAGGGAAACAACAGAGACAAGGAAGGGCACTTACCTGACCACGTAACAAACCAAGAAAGCACTAACTCAGGTGGTTCAGGTGACAAAGTCAAGATAACACTAGGGCAGGGGCGCCTGGGTGGCTCAGTTGGTTAAGCGACTGCCTTCGGCTCAGGTCATGATCCTGGAGTCCCAGAATCGAGTCCCGCATCGGGCTCCCTGCTCGGCGGGGGGTCTGATTCTCCCTCTGACCCTCCTCCCTCTCGTGCTCTCTGTCTCTCATTCTCTCTCTCTCAAATAAATAAATAAAATCTTTAAAAAAAAAAAAATGGCAGATTCCAGGGGCGCCTGGGTGGCTCAGTTGGTTAGGCGACTGCCTTCGGCTCAGGTCATGATCCTGGAGTCCTGGGGTCGAGTCCCATATCGGGCTCCTTGCTCAGCAGGGGGTCTGCTTCTCCCTCTGACCCTCCCCCCTCTCATGTGCTCTCTCTCTCTCATTCTCTCTCTCAAATAAATAAAATCTTTAAAAAAAAAAAAAAAGATAACACTAGGGCAGATCTGGAGTATGCATGCACTTAAACAGTCAAGGCTTGTATTTATACAATAAATATTTACTGTGTCCCCCCAGGGTCTCCTCCTCCTACTCCTCCTCCTCCCCCTCCTCTTCACCACAACAGAAATAATTAAGCAATTACTCTGTACCAGGTATTTTATTAAAAGCTTTACACAAATAATGCCATTTGATCCTCACAACAACCTCATAATAAGAGGTATTTTATTACTTCCATTTCACACATGAAGAAACCAGGGCACAGAGAAGTTAAGTTGCCCAATGTCACACATCAAGTAGATGACAAGCCAACATTCAACATCAGGCAACCATGCAGTTTTATTCCAGAGCCTGGGGTCTTAACCACTGGCTAAACTACTGAGCACAAAGAGGATACTCAATAAATTACTAGTGAAGAAAAATCAGACAAGTAGATATTATGAGACAGGCACTGGGAATACAAGGATGAAAAAGAAGTTTGGTCTGTGAAATCAGGGAGCCTGCAGTCTAATGGCTCAAACATATAACTTTGAAGCCAAGTCCATTAGAGGTGAAGTTGGTCCTAAAGGGTTAATTTTCATTGCCACCACCACCACCCCCATCCTCAGCCAGGTCACGTAGTCCCAGTACTCACAGTGCATGCCTTGTTGGAGAGCTCATCTACCCTCCCACTTTGCAAATAAGAAAACTGAGGCCCAGAGGGATTTTATAACTTCTCCAAGTCAAAAAGAGGCAAAACCAAGATTAGAATCTGGTCTCTTGGCTCCCACATCAGTGCTCATTTTTACTGAATCAGAACCTGCATAAGCAACAACTCACAGCAATTAACATTTACTCCTCATGGCACCATTGTCAGCCATTATCCACAGAAACTCACTATAAAAGAGCAGGAGAAATGGATTTGAGCAGATGACATTCCAAGGACATTTTTAAATAAACAATGAAACTTTAAAGTAATAGAGGCCATATTTATTCTGCTGCTCAAATTGATTACTGGGATGTGGTTTATGATATTAAATATTTATAAATATATATTTAATTTCCACCCATCTCTACCAGGAACCATAATATAAACTTTAATCAGCATTTTCCCTAACATTTGAAAGGCAATTATAAGACTATATTAACATTCATCTTTACACAGCTTCTTTAAAAGCCTCGATTGTTTAGCATGGCTGTTAAATCATTAGGCAAGCACACTGTGTGATATAATAAACAGAACTGATCAGAATTCACTATTTGCTTATCTAAAACATTTTCCCAGAGTTGGATTAAAGAAATTACCTAATTATCATACAAGAGTCAGACACAATTCCCTGATTGGTCTGTCACCTTGGTGAGAATATGATCTCACTACACGGGTCAAGTAAGTCATCAACTAAATGAAATAAAATTATCTTCATCAAATAAAACTTAATTAAAACTTCATAAAATAAATATTTAAACTCTCAAGACATTTTTAACAATATAATAAGAGAGTAAAAGGATATGTGGGGAGAGTCAAGGAAATTATCCCTTACCACAATAAATGGCAGTTAAATGATAGAACCCCACAAACAAAATTCTGAAGAAGATCTTCATTGTAGCCTAGACTGAACTTTACAGAAAGGATTTCATGGTGCTTCCCCTTTGTCAATGATAAATGGCCATGTTTTCTTTCAGGACCTTATTGGCCTTCCAAAGAGGAGGCTATCTGTACAACTTAGAGTCCTGATTCTCCCCAGGCATTCAGGAAAAAAAAAAATATATCAGAGTTATTTTCATCTTTAACCCACTCTCTCTATTCTCTATCCATGTGATGTTCCTGGTTGATTCCATCTTTGAAATCCCTCCTTTCCATTCTCCACTGCCATTGCCTTAGTCCATCATCACTTCTTAGCGTAACACCTTCCTTTCTAACTGGTCTTCCACCTCATCTTATCTCACCTGGCCAATTCATACTTTATATTACAGCCACAAACAAGGTTCTAGTATTTCCCTGAAGTCCAAATTCTTTAGGCTTGCATTCAAAGCCATCTCCAATTTATCCCCCTTTAACCAAGATAATTCCCATTAAATCCCTCATGCCAGAGAACACAAGATACATGATATATGACAGAGGTTTGGGTCTGCTTTGTTCTTTACAGAATCTCCAATGCCTAACACAATGTCTGGTACTTAGAAGATGCTCAGTAAATATTTGTCAAATGTAGGAATGAATGTGGTCTACTCTCAACTTTTACTGAACAAGCCATGGCACAATTACACCAACTTTCTAAAGTTCTGAACTTTAATTACACCAATCAAAAAATCCCAGCAATCTTTCAAAATTCTCTTCAACCAATGCCTCCTCTGAAAAGTACTGCTGATGCTCTCAGACAAAATTAGTTATTTAGTATTATTATTACCTCATTTGTTCCCACAGAACATTGCTTATTTTTTTAATATTACATGTTTTTTATTGTGGTAAAATACATAAAACATAAAATTTGCATTTTAAGTATACAGTTCAGTGGTTTTAAGTATGTTCGCACTGTTGTGTGACCATCACAATTGTCAGTTCCAGAACTTTTCATTATCCCAAAATGAAATTCTATACCCATTAAACAATAAATTCCCATTTCCCCATGGCCCCAGCCCCTGACAACTACCATTCTACTTTCTATGAATTTGACTGCTATGGGTACTGCACAGCAGTGGAATCACAATAATTGTCCTTTGTGTCTAGTTTAACATAATGTCCTCAAGGTTCATCCATGTTGTAGCATGTGTCAGAATTTAATTCCTTTTTAAGGCTGAATAATATTCAATTGTATGTTATACCACATTTTGTTTATCCACTCATCCAACATTGAACATTTGGGTTCTTTCCACCTTTTGGTTATTGTAAATAATGCTGTTATGAACATGGGTGTACAAATATCTATTCAAACCCCTACTTTCAATTCTTTTGGGAATATACCCAGAAGTGGAATTACTAGATCATATGGTAATTCTGTTTAATCATTTAAGACACCATCGTACTGTTTTCCACAGCAGCTGCACCATCTTATCTTCCCACCAGCAATGCACAAGGGTTCCAATCTATCTACACCCTCACCAATGCATGTTATTTTCTGTTTTTGTTTATTTATTTTAATAATAGCCACCCTAATGGGTGTGAAGTGTTATTCCATTATCATTTTGATTTGCATTTCTCTAATTATTAGTGATGTTGAGCATTTTTCATGTGCTTATTTTTTTTTAGGATTTATTTAATTATTTGAGACAGAGTGCACGTGCAAGCAGGGGGAGGGGCAGAAGAAGAGGGAGAGAGGATCTCAAGGAGACTCCCTGCTGAGTGCACAGCCCAACCCGGGCTCCATCTCATGATCCTGATATCACACCTGGAGCCAAAACCAAGAGTTGGACACTCAACCAACTGAGCCACCCAGGCTCCCCTTCATGTGCTTATTGACCATCTGTGTATCTTCTTTGGAGAAATGTCTATTCAAATCTTTTGTCCATTTTTAACTAGACTGTTTTCTTAATGTTGAGTTGCAAGAATTATCTGTATATTCTGGATATTAATCTCTTTTTAAAAAGATTGTATTTATTTGAGAGAGAGAGCAAGCAAGCATGATCAGGGGGAGGGGCAGAAGGAGAGGGAGAAGCAGACTTCTCACTAAGCAGGGAACCTGACCTGGGGCTCGATCCCAGGACCCTGAGATCATGACCTGAGCCAAAGGCAGATGCTTAACTGACTGAGCCTCCCAGGCGCCTCTTAATCTCTTATCAGGCATATTATTCGCAAATATTTTCTTCCATCCTGTGGGTTACCTTTTCATTCTGTTGACGGTGTCCTTTAATAATTTTTTTTTATTTTAAGTTCAATTTATCTATTTTTTTTTGTTGCCTTGTTTTTGATGTCACATCCAAGAAATCAGTACCAAATCCAATGTCATGAAGCTTTTTCCCTATGTTTTTTTTTTCTAAGAGTTGTTTTTTTTTTTTTTAGCTTTGGCTCTTATATTTAGATCTTTAATCCATTTTCAGTTTGTTACACGGTGTAAGATAGGATTCACTCCATTCTTTGGCATGTGACTATCCACTTCTCCAAGCACAATTTGTTATAGATTCCTTTCCCCATGGAATGGTCTTGGCACCCTTGTTGACAATCACTTGACCATATACATGAGGGTTTATTTCTGGGCTCTCGATTCTATTCCATTGGACTCTATGTTTGCATTGGTGCCAGTGCCACAGTGTTTTGATTACACAGTTTTGTATTAAGTTTTGAAATCAGGATATGCAAATCTTCCCACTTTATCCTTTTTTAAGATTGCTTTGGCTATTTAGGGTCTTTGGAGATTCCATATGCATTTTAAAATGGATTTTTCTGGGGTGCCTGGGTGGCTCTGACATTAAGCCTCTGCCTTTGGCTCAGGTCATGATACCAGGGTCCTGGGATCGAGCCCCGCATCGGGCCCCCTGCTCCACGAGAGGCCTGCTTCTCCCTCTCTCACTCCCCCTGCTTGTGTTCCCTCTCTCGCTATCTCTCTCTGTCAAATAAATAAAATCTTTAAAATAAATAAATAAATAAATAAATAAATAAATAAATAAAATGGATTTTTCTACTTCTGCAAAAAAATGTAGTTAGAATTTTGACAAGAATTGCATTAAATATGTAGATTGCTTTGGGTAGAACTGACATCTTAATAATATGAAGTCGTCCAATTCATGAACATGAGATGTCTTTCAAATTATGTGTCATCTTTAATTTCTTTCAGTAATATTTTGTAGTTTTTGTTGTACAAATCTTTAGCCTCCTTGTTTAAGTTTATTCCTAAGTAATTTTTTCATGTTACTGTAAATGGAATCGTTTTCTCAAATTTCCTTTTTGGGATTGCTCATTGTATAGAAATGCAACTGATTTGTGTGCACTGGTTTTATATCCTGCAACACTGCTGAATTCATTTATTGGTTCTAACAGGATTTTTTGTGGAATCTTTAGGGTAATGCTGCACTTCTAATTTAATCTTTCTTATATTATAGTTGTGTTTGTGTGTCTATCCTTTCCTGGTGGTAAATGACTTGATGGCATGAATCACCTTCCTTTATAGCTCCTAGTCTACTGTTTTCTGTATACAATGGTACAATTTAAATGAATAAATCAGTATTTTAAAAGAATATCTATGATTCTGAATTATGGCAATATTATGAAAAGGGACATTCCTGGGACTGATCAAGAGGAGGTGTCTTAGGTCCTTTTCTCTTACAAACCCTCTGATCTCACTAGGACATATTTTAGGATCAGAGGATGGGGAAAAAAAAAAGAGTAAGACTAAGATTTATTGAATTTATTGATTTACTCTCTGCCGAACACAATGCTCATTTCATATTCACAATGGTGATGAAGCAGGTATTGTTCTATTCATCTAATGAAACTATGGATTTTTAGAGAAGTGAGTTGAGATTATACTTGCAGGAAGTACAAAAGCCAGAATTCTATGAAGAAACTATTAGGCAAGGAGAATCTCTAAAATTTGGAAAATATAGAAGATTGAGAAGATGCCAAATGAGGACTAGATAACTTTAGCATAGAGTCTTAGAAGAGAAGTTCTAAAGAGAAATGTAATTCTAAGCGGGGAACAGGAGAGGAATCTGAGATGTGTTTAGGGGGTTCTGACAGTACAAAATCAGGTCATCTTATTAATTGTGCTGGGCCTAGGTATGAAGTATTCATGAGCACAGGTGAGGTTGTACTGCCCAGGCCACTGAGGCAGGAACTGAGAAACACCCCCGGGAGGCCCATATCAAACTAAGTGGTGAATAGATGCTGCTCAGAATGTCTGTAATATCGAGAATTCTGGTTACTCTGCGCCTGTGGAGGCCTAGCAGTTATGAGTCAATACATTTGAACCCCTGGCGTATCTGACTTTGAGGCCTGCTTTTACTTTATCATAGAGACTGAAGACTCATTATTTCCTAGAAATGTATCCTTCCCATCAAGATACTTTATCCTCAAGATACTTCTAACATGGCCAGAATCAACTGTACTGTATTATGTATTACTGAACCTTGCAAAATTATTTTAGCATACTCCCAAAGGTATTTGCCTTTACTCTCTCTGCTTACATTTTTTCCCTCCATTTAACAGCAACTTCAGGGTACCTGGGCGGCTCAGTCAGTTAAGCGTCTGCCTTCAGCTCAGATCATGATCCTGGGGTCCTGGGATCAAGCCCCCGCATCGGGCTCCCTGCTCAGTGGGGAGTCTGCCTTTCCCTCTCACCTTGCTCCCCACCCCTGCTGCTCATGCTCTCTCTCTGTCAAATAAATAAATAAAACCTTAAAAAAATAACAGCAACTTCAAAGGAAGGAAGAACTAGATAAAGGATTCATTTTATAGCACTCTGCTATTACAGGGTATAATGAATACTGAATAATATAATTGCTAAATATGGGCAACAGCTGCTACTATGGATCATAGCTCTTCTCCATTAAAAAAAAATTTCATTAGATTTGTTCAATGCAGAGATGACATTGTGGTTTTTTTGTTTTTTTGTTTTTGTTTTTGTTTTTAGTTGTGAAATGAATAATCACAGAAGAGAATTAACTGATAATAACATACTCTGAGGAATATTATCTGTTGCCTGGTCTTGTTTTTTTCTAGATTCAATATCACATTTGCAATTTGTTTATTTTTCTTTTTATTCATTTTCAAAGTCATATTGTCCTTCACATGTTCGCTTGGAATGGGCAAGGTGTGTGTGTGTGTTTACGCCCATGCAGAGACAGAGAATAAGTAGGGATTAAATAGTTGATCTATTTCCGAGTACAATCTAAAAGAACTGCTGTTTGTGATCCTAAGGGCATAGATAAAATGAATTTCAGTAAACATCGTATGTCCCAATCTGTTAGTGACAGTAGTCCTTATTTCTCAACAGCAAGGCTTACGAAAACAAAATTCAAACTTGCAATGAAGCCATTTCAACATTCTGCAGGCTTTGCCAATTGCGTAAGTTTCTCCTTCCCTCAAACTACTTATCTTTGATATTTTTTAAACCCTGACATTTAAAAAATAACTATGCACAAGAACTTCACTCATTTTCCTACAAAATGACTCTTTCTTGTCATGAAAATTGCCGGGACAGAATTTACAAAGTAATTTCACGTACCAAAAAAAATGTTCCTGATCTTCAAGAAGGAAACTGTATTTTTAGGGTGTTTTGGCGGTCCTGGAGCTCCTAAAACAACTCCGGCCGGGTGAGCTCTCTATTTGCTTTTCCTATCAATAACATGATCATTAACTACAATCACAGAAGTGTGGATGGATGAAGGAAGAGTCCCAAAGAAGGTGGCATGATTCGCCAAACGCAGGTAGAGGATGTGACTGTGTCTTTAGAAAGCCCTGCTGAGACTGGCCTGGAATCCACAGAGCCCTAAAAAGGGAGTCTGGCAGAAACTAAATTCTCAGCAACTCTCCATACTTGTACTTCAACAGAGGGGCACAATCACTTTGAATACCAAAAAAGGACAGTACAGAGGGGCTGATGCCACTATGAGGGGTTCTGCGGGGCTCAGTCTGAGCCTCTCCTTCCTTTGGATTCTAGCTTCAGAGGGAGTACGGCAGTTCCCTGTTATCAGGAAAACTTTGCTTCATAGCACTCAAGTCTACAGGGGAGCAGGGGAGGGATGTGAAGACTGTGGTAACAGAGGAAGAAGTTCACTGATCTGCAGTGCGCTCTGTCCATGAAGCGAGCAGTCAACAACAAAGCAGTGAGTCTGCTCTTTACTGCCTCAACTTTTATCTTGGAAGCCACACCTGACTCAGGGTGGCTGGGAATCTCTTTTGGTTTGTTCTGTCCCCGCTGACATGCCAGCCATTCTTCCCCATTGGCAACCAGATGCCAAGCATGGTCACTCAAAATGGAAAACGAAAAAAGGAAAACAAGTAGGTTGGCTTAACTGGTTTGTAGATAGTGCTGCTGATGCAAAGGTTATGGACTTGAGTCCCAAATTAGGTCAAAGGAGAACAAAATCTTAATATACAGGGAAACCAGCATTATATACTATATAATTATATATTATATATAATATATATATATATATATATCTGGCAAAGAGGAACAGTGTTAGGAAGAGAGAGAAATGAATTAAGGAGAACTGATCACTGATAATTCACTTTCTTCTTTTGAAAAGAGCCATCTGTTAATCCTATGGGTCTCAAGTGGCAAGAGATCTCATTTACTCATACTTGCACTAGATCACAGACTAACCATCAATCCACATTACCAAAAAGGAAGAGATGGGACTAGCATAAATGTCAAAAGAAAAAGTATCTAATTTTTCACAATAAATGACTTTGCACATTTAAAAGTGACCTTGATGCCATCAAAGCAAAATGTTCACTCATTGTTTCTATGTGTTGTTCTTCTTTCCAAGCCTGTTTTTTTTTTTCTTTCTCCTTTTTCAGCTTTCTTAAGCCATGAGGCTTCTTGTCTAAAAAGTGTTCAATTCTGAATAAACCCATGAATCAAGAATGTCTGAACTGTGAATGCTACCATTTCCTGCTTAGGACAGCTTACCCAGCCTTCCAGAGCTCCCACCTCTCTAATTGTGAAATACCCAGGAGAGCAGTGACATCCAGCTGATGACCCCACACAAACATGGTCAGACTGAAAAGGAATTACCCTGAGGCTCAATCTGGACAGAGATTCCACAGAACTTTGCTAGACCCAGCTCTGTCAATTGCTGAGGTACCCTCCTGTCTAAACCTCCCATTCCTCATTTTTAAACAGGTAATATTAGTCTAACTGATTTCCAAGTTATGTGCATCTATGTAGAAGATTCACAGAACTTCCAAAGCAACATTATTATTGTTAATTTCAACCAAATCCTAAGATATTAATTTTTTAAACACCATAAAATTCTAAGATGACGAGGGGTAATGCTAAATTAACACAAACCCCTTCTTATCCCAAAAGCCCTCTTTGCCTAGGTGATTGAAATGACTGTCCTGATGCAAGAAATTCAATGTCAAGAACAGTTCTGCTTTTGCACTGTGTCAAATTTAAAAGGTTTCAATGCATTTGTATTGGATTCTCTGCTCCTATGCCCTTTGGTACAGTTACAGGTGAGATATTGGTTGAGACTTTCTGAAACAAAAAGGGAAAAGACTTTTGTTCTCCCCTCCCCCAACTGCCATAAGTCATACTCTCACATCCGACCTTACCTGCCTTCCTGTCTGAGGTCCAAGTACAGATAAAGTATTTGTACGGAAGCAGGTAAGTTTCTCTTTTTCTTGGCCAAGACTTCTGAAAAATAAAATGTTATTTGCAAAAAAAAGAGGGGGGGGATCTACCCTAACAGATCTGTTCTGATCCCAGACTGAAAGCATGCCTAACAAATGAAGGCACTTGGTATGATTTAGTGTAATGCCAGCAGCAAAACACAACTGTAAATTATTCTTTTCCAACGTGCTCTCTGAGGCTCAAATTGCTGTTTTACTGTCTGCATCTTTAATGATGGTTGATACATCCCCTAGGAAGGAAAGTACTGATCTCCTCTCTCTTGATTTAGTAGCTGAGCTGATTACATAGATACAGATATAGATATATAGATACATAATTATTTAATAGTCACCAAAGTCAATGAAGGCAAGAAGGAAAAAGGGTGGGAAAAATAATTGGAGTTCAATTTGCCATTGTGGCAAATCATTTCCATAAAGAAACAACTTCCTCATCTCAGTTATTATTAAATCTGCTTTGGACTTAAGCAGTGAAGAATACTAGTACTTATGTTTTGTTTTGCTTTTTTTTTTTAAGATTTTATTTATTTATTTGACAGAGAGAGAGAACAAGCAGGGGGAGTGGCAGGCAGAGGGAGAGGGAGAAGCAGGCTCCCCACTGAGCAGGGAGCCCAACATGGGGCTCAATCCCAGGACCCTGGGATCATTACCTGAGCCAAAGGCAGCCGCTTAACAACTGAGCCACCCAGGCACCCCTGTTTTGCTTTTTAAGATCAGAGCAGTTCTATGCTTTTTTTAATAATTGAAAGGAAAAGTTCTGACAAGCCGAAATGACATCTTGAACTAAAATAGACAGGATGATATATGTATGTACCCAAGATGTTTGTAAATGACAGGGTAGCATCCTGAGACTTTAGATAGAATTTAATATTCAATACTTCAATTCCCAGATAAGCCACTTGATCTATCAAGGGAAGAGTAACAGAACTGGGGGTTAAGAAAGTCTTTCCTCCTAGGAAAAAGATAACAGCTGAGAACAGAAGAATAAACAGAAATTATTGGAGAAGGACCTATTGTACTTTCCTCTTGTATAAATATGTGGAAACACTAAATATCATGGATTGTTCATAAATGAAGACAGAGGACATTGCTCATCAAACCTGTGGGCAAGAAAAGCTTTGAGGAAGTGAAAATATGTTTTACAATAGAATTCTCCACCCTGTGATCACCAAACGTTGAGCAATGGATCAAATCTTACAATAAAATTTAAAAAGAATCAATGTATAACCCTACATGTGGGTTCAAAAATGTTTTTCAAATTCTAAACACTCTTCTATAGGATGGGGTAGACACAGATCAACAGTAACACGTGTTCTAGAAGATGATAAATGTAGCAGCATCAAGAGATACAGAACCTCCTGAGGTGGAGGAAGGTGCTCATCCTCCTCTGCTCTAATCAGATTGTTCTCAGAATGATGTGCTGGGTTCAGCTCCTCCTGAGACAAGCTAAAGAGATCAAGAGAAACCAGAGCGCAAAGAAAAGCAACTAGGATTGTTGTAAATTTGAAACCATGAAATGAAATAAATCTGGTGGTGGTTGTGCTCTAAGCGTGTATGCACAGAATGTCTCAGTAAGCACTTTCCTCTTCCATGCCCACTTTATCTCCCGGGGTGGCAAAGAGGTTTCAACAAGAAGTTTGGTCAGTTGGCTGTAACTTCCTAGAGCGATGTGACAAGGGTGCTAAGTATGCAATCTCCGCCAAGAAATCAATCAGAAGTAACCGCCACAGCAGGGGGTGGAGGCGGGTGTGGGGCGGCGTGGGGGGCAGGGGTGGTGGCACTTATCCTAGGTGCTGGCTATTCCTGGCTGCTCAGGTACATCCTTTGACCAGGAGAAATTCAGCTCTGAGCCGTGGGCTCAACCTTCAACTCAGCCTCACAGTGGCCTCTCTATAAGAACTCCGGTAAATCCTTCCGGAGAGTAGCCAGGCCAAAATGAGACCATAAAGCCACCTTAATGAGCACCAGTGAGGCCGGAGGCGAATATTAAACTGTGCTGCTCTCCTTCACTGCCCTTCAAATGAATTGGAAGAAGCATGTCTGAGCTGGTGCCACATGTAAATTGCCTTTCTGCAGACAGTGGGGACTGAATTCTAATAAGTTCTCCTGGTCCTGTGAATGTACCCAAAGAAATAGAACTTTAAAAAATAAAGAATACAACCCCTTGAAGAAGACAGGGAAAAGGTCAGTCCTTTGGTAGTCCCTATAATGCAGGCTCCCCCTTCTTTTAGGCACTTTCTCCCCAGTCTTTGACTCAGAGGCATCCACTAAGTCCAGATAAACTCATCTTGATGAGGCATTAGAAGAAAATAAAATATCATGGAATGGTGTTGTGACTGATGGAGTCCCTACAGAAAGTGGGAAGTGGATATTAAGAAAATGTAAGTCTTTGCTCTCCTTATCACAATTAGGCCTTACTCAGTGTGGTAGAATGAGTCAGAAAATCAGATTTGAGTCTCAGTGTTTTGCCAGATAAGATCTTAGACACATTATTTAATCCTATTAGAAACTGGAACACTGAGAGATTAACATCATTCATATTATAGAGCTGTTCTAGGAATTAAATGATAGCTCTCTTCCAATTATTTTTGCTTGGTTTTAAAGTAACAGATGATCCTTGCAAAATAAAAAGTAAAAACAGAGAAAGAGAGAGAAATATATATATATATTTGCATATTTTTTGAGTCATTTAAATGTATTTTAAAACACTTTTTAAAGTTGGAAAATGTACCAGGTAACAGTGAGGTCATATTTTTATTGATGAGCCCTACTTCTGAGTAGACAAAGAAAATGTCAGACATTGTTAGGCTATGAAATCCCTGTCACATTACCAGCAACCATAGAAGCCAAGTGCTATATGTCCAAATTCCATTGCCTATTATTATCAGATGAACCTTGGACCCAAATCACCAGCCGGTCTTCTATTTAGCTTATGTTGTGTCACGTGTTGCCTTCTCCTTGTCCTCCCTCCTGTACAATCACACACCGGTTTGGTCTTCTAAAATCTCAACACTCAGACAGTGAAAGGAATACACACAACAAATCTAAATAAGAAGGTCAGGTAGACTTCAAACAGATGGGTCTAAGAGACTCATTCCCTATCCTGTCCTACTGAAGAAAATGCTGAACCACCCAACTACAGCAAACTTAGATAAGAAAGAGCCACATTCATGTTTCAGATAAAATCCTTTTGCTTCCCACCTACAGCTCTTCTCCTAAACCTCGTATTCAATCATGTGTCCCTGAGAATGACTTTTTATGCCTTTCCTCACTTGCAACTTGCTCATCTATGAATGGAGGGGGTAAAGTGATGTCTTGAGCTCTATCAAGAAGTTAATCAGAGTGATAACTTAATATTCTTTTCCGATGCCATGACTACTGCTGCAACCTACTCAGTCCACAGATAATTTCCTTGAGAGCAGAGTCACGTTGTCTGGCTGTCAAATAGAATCAATTAACCAATGAAGTTATAATCATCCACAAGGGGCTACTAATTAGAAGGAATACAAAACTAAGTTCAACACCATTCCTTGGCACTGGCCCGCACACTACACCAAGAATAATAAAGTCTTAGAAATCAGAGACAGAACTGACCATTTCACTTATGTGTGCATTTACCCAGTCAAGAAAGTTATCTAGACACATTTTCCAGCAATTCAGGAAAATCAGTTTGAAATGGCAAACTGGGAAGCCAGTAAAGTTGAGAAGAGTTTCCTCATTCATAGGAATTAGGCACTGAAGTTACCATATTAAACAACCAATCTATGATCTATGTAGGCGAAGGTGCTCTTGAAAATTCCATAAACTGTCTATAAAGTATAAGAAATATTTGTATATAATCTTATCAATGGTTTTCATCAAATTTTCTAACTCAGTAAATTTTTCATTGGTTTTGTTTTATTGTTGCAGCGCTGAAAAATGTCAATTGGTCAATAAGTGGTTTTCATATCTTTGAATAATCAAAAACACTTTTTCTACAGGTTTAACTTTTTCAGACCTATTTGCCTACAACATGAACACATTGAATTGAATGAAGTATTGAACCACTAATCCTATTTAACTTGACATTAAACCAATGAAGATTTTTAAACTGAATCATATGAATTTAAGTTCTAATGGTTAACTAATGGGAAAAGATAGGGAGTTTAGAGACATTTATGGACTCACATTCTCTAATTCAGCACTCCAAACAACGGAAAGCAACCACTTTCTTGAACAGTAACATAAATATCTGTTTTTTATTCAGTTCCTACTTTCAGTCAAGTACTGTCTTAAGCCCTCACAACAGCCTTTCAAGATTAGGTATTAATATCTTATTTTATAGTCGAGCTTAGATAAATAACTAACTTTGCTCAAAATTTTGAAGCAAATAAATGGTAGACCACAATTTGAGCCCAGAAGGCTAAGGTTCATGATCTTCTCATCCGTCTAAAGAAAATCTATCCTTTGAAAACAGGATAGGAATTTCCTACAACTGATAAATAACTTTTCAGTGAAGGTGTCAGTAGTCACAGAGAGTGTATCATCCTATGATTTGTGCTGGTACATGAACCCATCTACAAAGGATTATTTCTGGTTTTGCTGGCACTTTCTGGACAGTTGAACTCATTCTGAAAACAATCTGCTGGGCCTTCCTTGCCCAGTGTCATCATTCTTGAAGACTCCTTGGTCTAAGCAATGGTTCTGAAAGTGTGATCACCAGTCAAGCAGCATCAACATCACCTGGGAACTCACTACAAATGCAGATTTGCTGCAGACCTGCCAGATCAGAACTCTGGAGGTGGAGCCCAGTCATCTGTGATCGGTGATTTAAGAAGCCCTTTGTATGATTCTGTGCCACAGTAAGTTTGAGAATCACTGATTTACAGGAATAATTCCCATAGGTCTTCCCATTAAGTCTCTTGGACCCTGAGACATGCTTCTCGAAGATCTACACCGAAACATTAATTAAGCCTCTGAATTCAATAACTAAGAAAGTGCCAAGTCTAAATGTGTTGGACTGTTCTTTTCCTTAAACATAAGGACTCTATTTCCATCAAAAGGCCCATGCAGAACAAAGGACCCGTTGTGTTCCCATAGGTGGGCTTAAAGAGGTGAAACCGGAGTCATGGAAATCTGTGAACACTAACACTAACACACTCATATGCACATATAAACACCCAAATACATAAGCTTGAAAGGAACTCTGCCTACATTCAAGGCAGGCTTAAAAGTCCAAGGGATCCTTGTGTAGGATCAAGAGCCCCAAGGTAATGATTCACTTAAGAAATACAGTGAAGCTGTCTCAGTGTGCATCAACATGGAATAGAAAGACTTTGGATGTCAAGCCCCTGGCTTGCTGCATGATCTCAGGCCGCTAAGTAGAGAAGCTACTTATTCTTGGTATCCTCATCCATAAAATGGAATAGTAAACATTTATTGGGCACTTTCCACATACTGAACATTGTACTAAATGTTTTACAAACATTTAACATTTAATACTTATGACAACACTTTGAGTTAGGTTTATAGCCCCTTTTTACAAGTCTGAAGTTCAAAGAGGTCAGGCCAATCGTCTGAGATCACACACAAAGATTTAGGCAGGATATAATCCTCGCCTGTGACTCCAAAGCTTGTGCTCTTAAACATGATCTTCCTCTAAAATTTCTTCTATTTCCATCATTCTCCCAGCTGAGGACTCAAGTATACCTTCCTCACTCTACCTGAAATTTTGGTGTTTTTAGTTAACATGGATTATTTTTAATTGCACATATAACTGAATAGGCCACACTTCAAGATAAAGAATCTCCAAGGATTTTTAAGGCACAAAAAAGAAGGAAGTCTTTTAGGGGTGCCTGGGTGGCTCAGTCGTTAAGCGTCTGCCTTCGGCTCAGGTCATGGTCCCAGGGTCTTGGGATCGAGCCCCGCATCAGGCTCTCTGCTCCACGGGAAGCCTGCTTCTCCCTCTCCCACTCCCCCTGCTTGTGTTCCCTCTCTGCCTGTCTCTCTCTGTCAAATAAATAATAAATAAAATCTTTAAAAAAAAATTTAAAAAAAAAAAGAAGGAAGTCTTTTATATGGATGCTTAAGGTAAATTTAAATATATGTAGTACTTATTTTTACATCCTTTATGGATTTAAGTTCACTTTGCTAGGATATACACATGAAATATATAGCTTGGTTTATTCATAAAATTACCATATTTGGAATATCCACAGATGACCTGCCTTAAGTAGAGGGAAAGTAATAATTCTGTTGTTCTCTGACTTAGCGCAAAAGGTTTTCAAAGTTTGTAAATGTAAATTCCTTGATGGGGTGCCTGGGTAGCTTGATGGGTTGGGAGTCCAACTCTTGATTTTGGCTCAGGTTATGATCCCAGCATTGTGGGATCAGGCCCCCAGTGGGCTCCACAATCAGGGGCGGTCTGCTTGGGATTGTCTTTCTCCCTCTCCCTTTCCCTCTGCCCTCCCCCTCCTCGCATTCTCTCTCTGAAATAAATAAAACCTTAAAAATAAATAATAAATAAATAAATAGGGGCGCCTGGGTGGCTCAGTTGGTTAAGCGACTGCCTTCGGCTCAGGTCATGATCCTGGAGTCCCAGGATCGAGTCCCACATCAGGCTACCTGCTCAGCAGGGAGTCTGCTTCTCCCTCTCCTGCTCCCCCCTCTTGTGCTCTCTCTCTCACTCTCTCGCTCAAATAAATAAAATCTTTATAAATAAATAAATAAATAAATAAATAAATGTAAATTCCTTGAAACTAAGAACTACTATGTCTTCCTTATTCTGTATCCCTATTTTCAGGATCAATAAATGATTGTTGAATAACCTAATGAAGAAAGACATGAATGCAGAATTTGGGTAATCTCCCCCTCCTACCCCTTTAGTAGCATTCTTAAGATGAATTTGTTCAGTAAGATTATTTTCCCTTTACTTAAAGCTACTGATTTCAGTATATGAATTTTAATTGGGAAATGTTATAGTAAAAGAGGTTGTATTGGAACCTAGTTTTTGAGACATGCTGCTATATTGTGGCGAAGAAGTCCAGTAACAGTCTGAGGCATCAGTGTGCTGGGACAGGAGGGGCATGGCTTAGAGGACAGCAAGATAAGATAGAGTCTAATTCAACCTCAGGCTAGGCTACTTGCCACCCTGATCTGCTCCAAACAATAAAGAGGTTGTCCCCACAGTAGGGCATGTAACCAAAAAGGGATCCAAAGCCATTTAATAAATGAAGCAGACTCTAAACTCCCTGAAGGTAGGAACAATATCCACCCATGTATTTATTCCCAGCAACTAATTAGTCCTAGGCACAAAGCTGACTTGAAATCAAGTAACAACACCTTGACCCACTACTCCTAGAAAAGCAAACATAGGCCCCAGGGTCCAGGAAAGAGACTGTTCACAAAGTGCTAACAAATTAGCTTTATATTCCCAAGATACAGAGTTCAAGGACAGTAGGAGAAGGGAGTGGCTGAAATCAAAGCAAATGGACAAGGAGGATAAAGCTCATCATCACACAATGACCATCTGTCTGCTATCATTCCCTCCTTCCTTTGCTGCTTGGCACCCTCCTTCTCATCCCAGAGATGCTGCCCCCACACATACCTGGATGTCAACTCTAGAAGTTAGAAACAGGACATAATAAAGACTAAATGAATGCTCAGTGTGCAGGAAGAGCCAGCTAGTCCAGTACCCGCTTTCTGCCTACTCAGAGAGAAATAACAGGCCTTGCCAATGTTCCTTCCCAGCCACACAGTTCTTGCCACTTTCTCTAGAAATACAGTCAGACAATAGAACGATCCCTACAGGAGTCATAGTTGTGATGATTAGTTTTATTAATTATCGACTGCCAGACAGGATGTTGGGGGAATACACTTTTCTGGTACCTCAACTGGGGTCAATACAAACAAACAGCAGCCCTCCTTTCTTGAGGCCTCCGGGGTGACAATCATTATGTGCTTGCAGCCTAATTACCCCCTCATCCAATATTTGTATTCATTATGCAGAAATACTGTTCTCACTCTGCCTTTCAGTTCCTCATGGAATAAAGGAACAAAGGAGTTGAAAATCAATTACCTAGAAGTTCTTGCATCAAATGAAACCCAATATTGATAGTGGCTTCAAGTGGATTATTTGCTGGCTATCTATTGCCCATGGTGTATCTGAAACACTGATGGGAGAGACTTGCTGCAGGTCAGTCACAGGAACAAAAGGAAAGTGCTGAGGAGCCAATCTGGTGTAAGCCACTGTCCTCAACCCTGGCTGCACAGGAGAGGGGGCAGGGAGCACTGAGAATGAAGGAGGGAGGGAGGCCAGAAGGAAGGAGGGCAGAATTAATTTCCTGGGCTGCTGACTTCCTTGGTTCCAGATTGGGCCAGTGCATTTGGTAATTTCTGTAACAATCTAGGTGGTTCTAGTACAAGAGCAGGACCAAGAACCACTGAAAGGAAGCAACAAAAGTAGAGTATCAGAAACCAAGAAAACCTGAAGACACAAATCAGGGTTCACTACTTATCAATAACTTCTCTGAATAAGTATCCTGCTATAATGTATAAATAATGCATTTACAGTACATATAAATAACCACAGTAAAAGGTGAAAAGTGATGAGCACCATAAAAAGGATAAATTGAATCTTGGGGGACCTCAGTGTGAGGAAGAAATTACACTGCCTCCCTGGGGTAGAGACCAGAGGAAGGCTTTTAGAGGAATGTAGCCATTTCAGCTATTTGAATAAGGCTGGAGTTTTCCATGGGAAAAGTCTGGATATTAAACCCAGTTGAAATGATTATGAATTTCAAAAGCCACAAATATAAAAAATTCAATTTTCTTATATTTTTCTTACCATTGAACTTAGGTTCTGTCTCAAATATCTATTCTTCTACTTAGGAATTGAAATTTTATCTAGTATTTCCAGGTATATTCAGTCTTTTCTAGATAAATTCAACCAACATACGTTTAAGATAGGGTAGTTCAGGATTTTCAGGCCTTTGAATGGCTGGGCCAGGGGAGGAGCTTATGTAGCATCAGGTGGTGGTACATGAGGTAGCAGATCCATAGCCATCCTTGGGTTTCCATGGCGTTCCACTAACAGGTACCTTGTCCCCATGATCTGTAGTCCCTGGGGCAACCAGTACTGATGTCCACAGTCCTGTCACCATCTCCAGTCATCAGGTCCCTGCTGGAAGTCCCTCTGCCCCTTCCAGCCTTCTTCAGGGCTGCCAGTCCTTTCCTGGCTACCTTCTTGCCTCTGCCCCATTGGAATACTTGGACATGGCTTCCCCAGTCCCTCTAATTCCCAAATATGGCACACTGTCCTTCCCACGAGTGGCTGCTATCTCAGACTAGACAAAGCCTAGGACTTTGGTCACTCTCCTAGGCCTCACTGAGGGACCGAGCATAGGTCCATTCTGCCCATAAATTTCATCCCCAAACTTCGATGGGATTTCTATCAATCTCTGGCCATAATTGGAGATTCAACAGAGGGGAGAAAACAAGGACCCACTAGGGCCCAAGCAATGGTTGTATTTCTTCTGAGTGCGCCCTCCCACCCCCAGCCCCAGCCCCTAGCTACCTTCCAGAGATAAGGTAGTCTTATTTACTTCTTCTGGATTAGCCCCCAGATCTGTTATTTAGAACATGGGCTTTGGGTTTTTTGTGCTAAAAAAAAGAGAGGAGAGGAGAGAGGAGGGGAGGGGAGGGGAGAGGAGGGGAGATGAGGGGAGAGGAGAGAAGAGGAGAGGAGAGGAGACAGAGGAGAGAGAGGAGAGAGAAGGAAGGAAGGAAGGAAGGAAGGAAGGAAGGAAGGAAGGAAGGAAGGAAGGAA